>NW_008687932.1:38842-100401 GCF_000695815.1 Acanthisitta chloris
TGCCTTGTCCTCCCCTAATGGTAATTCTTTTTGGTGCATGTCTTGCATGCTAAATACCTTGGCAGCAAAGCCAAATGAAAAAGGTCCCAATACGAGGCTATCATGCAGTACAGTGTGTTCATCCTTTAAAGCAGAATTTTTCTTTTAATTGAAATCTTATATGGGGCACTATGATAACACTTTGGATTACACTGTTGGAATATTTAGCAGAAGGAAATGATTTTTCACAAAGCCTGACTCAGTCTGAGTAGCCATAAAAGCCAGCATTACAGCAGTTAATATGTTCTATCCCTCCTCTGCCCTCTTCCCAAGAGAAGTAGGAGTTGGTGTTTTAATTGAAAAAAATGTAAAACCTGTTATTTCAGGCAAGTACAATCTAGATATTCATGTTTGGGATACCTTGTTTTTCCTTATTTGTGAGAAGCAGATTATCCTGTGTCTGATTACTGCCTGAAAGGATTGGCTGCCCATGGATATGGGTCACTGACCCTGATGGAAAGCCATGCCTCATCTGTCGTGGCAGCTCTTGCATTCTTGTGTACAGTTGGGAACATACAATTCAATTTTACATCCCGTAGTACTTTGTTCTGCTGCTGCTTGTTTCTGAGGACAGCATCAGGAAACTGGCGCTTTATTTTGCTGTGTGTAAGTGGCCATGTGTGTTCCAGAAATCTCCTGGAGATGGATTTGACAATACTGACACCTGTCATTATTGCCAGACCGAGAAAGGCTCTGGTGTTTTCATTTATATAGCTTCTTTAGAAAATAATTTTGACTCCATATGAAGTAGCATTATTAGTGAGAATCCAGAAATCTCTTTTAACAGATTTTCAGTTTTTAAGGCGAAAGCATTGTCATTTGCTGGTTATTGTTGTGTATGTATCATTTTGTAATGTGATGGTGCCTAGGGAAGGGCTGGATCTGTCTTATGAGATGTGCTTAACTCTTATGAGAATGTGCTTATGAGATGTGCTTAACTCTCTGAGCAAGTTTGCATTGTAAAGACCACAAGCTGAGACACTTGGGAAGAATGTGGAAATGATGCTAACTAGTGTGGGAGACAGTGGCATGAGCACAGCAAGTAGGGTTTTATAGCAGGATATGCAGAGTAATGAGGATATTTTGACGAGTGTTACCATATATTTTTCTTAAATTGTTGAAGAGTTCCTCTCTCAATAATTAAAGAGGCAATGCTGTGGTGGAGGAAATTAAGACTCGTATGTAAAGCTAAGGAGCTTTATTTGTTGCATTACCGAATGGAGAGACAGAATGCAAAGATGAGATGATTGCATCTGAAACAAGAGGGGAGATGGTGTTTGTAGTAGCCTTCTAAGTGTAGGTGGGTCAGTGCTGCACTGCCACTTGTCATGCTTGGTCAGATTGAGTTTCTGATGTCCAGTAAGATATTTTTCAATTGTTGGTGGTTTCCATTGTCATTATAGAGTCTTGAGGTACTTTCTTTTGGTTCTAAGCTTTGATTAACACAAGACTTGAAGAAAGGCCTTTTGAGTCATCCATATTTCTAACAATGAAGTGTTCCCTCTTCTTTGACATCTGAAATCCTAGATAACTTCCTAACATGTTTTTTCTTACTATTTTCTGTTTAGCCTCCAGTTCCAAGCCTGAACTCAGCTCCAGTTCACAGACTTTGGGAAGTCAGCAGAACAAGACAGATGGCACCCGAGTAAAAACTCGCATTCTGCCCAACATGCCAAAGCTTTTCATACCTTCATCTGTCACCAAATTTCCACCTGAGATCACTGTCACTCCACCCACTCCCACCCTCCTTTCTCCAAAGGGCAGCATTTCAGAAGAGACCAAGCAAAAATTAAAGGTAATAAAAGGGAAACAGTAATTTTTTTAGATGATTGTTTTTATCTTAATTCTCCCCTCAATAAAATACTTGTATGAAAGACACAACAGTTCATGTCCCCAGTTCATAACCAGAGGTAGTATAAGCAGTGGAAGAAGATGCTAGCTGGAGCCAGCAGGAGCCAGTTTTTTTAAGGACTGGTGAGATATTGGCCATGGGTGAAATCACAGCTATTCTTGTCCTTATCCCTTTCCTGAGGGAATTGGAAAGAATTTTAAAACTGGCTGAGGGAGCTTGTGCATCCATTGCAGTTCTTAGGTTAGTGGAAGCTGCCAGAACATTAACTGTGGGGAAGCCTCCTGGTAAATGTTATGTTGTTTCACATTAGGGTGACATATCTTTCATAGAAATAAGAGAGATATTGAATGTGAAGGAATAGCAACCAGTGAGCTTTTATCCCGGTGATCATGGGTTATCCTGACTATTTAGCAATATATTCTCTCTCTCTCTTTTTGGGATCAGTCTGCTATTTTGTCTGCTCAGTCTGCAGCGAATGTAAAGAAGGAGAGCCTTTGTCAGCCAGCTTTGGAAATCTTAGAGACCTCAAGCCAGGAGTCCTCACTGGAAAGTGATACTGATGAAGATGATGACTACATGGACATATGAGCGAATTCTGGCCATCATCAACACCAACCATATAACCATTCTTCTTGTTGCCAGCATCTCTGGAAGTTGAAACATCTTCATTGGCATTACTCTCCATTTAATTGGCATCATTGTTTTCTTCACTTTCATTACCTTTGTTATCACCACAACCACTTGTATTGCCTTCAGAGTCTTCGCCATTCTCCCCATCATGGTGCTTGACGGAAAGAATGATTGTTTACCAGGCAGTTAATTACTTTGGATCACCAAGCAGTTAATTACTTTGGATCACGCTGTCACCAGTAACTTCAGTAAACACAAGGATGTTTTCAGCTGCAATTCATATCTCTCTACTGTTCCTGCTTCTTCAAACCAGAGCCTTGGGAGTCACTCCAGTAGCTCTTTTCTATAGTGTTTTCTTCCTTTTAGTTGTCTTACAGTTTCCCCTCTGGCTAAGTTTTCTCCCAGTAATTCAACAACCTGATGTCTGTCTAACCATGCCATGATTAGTCCAACAGCTCCTTTTAGGGTGAATGGAGTAGGAAAAATTTGCTGAGCTGGTAGAGGTTTTAATTGCATCAAGAAAGTCAGTGGCTTTGTCATAGGGTGAGGAGGTCGAGCTGGGAGTCTGTCAGCTCCTTCACACTGCTGGGTGCTTCATTGGAATTTGACTCAGTGACAATAGACAAAGAACCAGCTTTTCCAGGGAGACAGAGAGCTTGGTCTCCTGTTTGTGCTCATTTCACACCAATGTACGAGGTCCAGCAAAAATTATCTACCTGAATGTTGGCTTAAAGAACTGATCTTTCCAGAATTGTCTTACAGTCCTTTCTCTTCTAATGCCTTGGACAAGCATTTTGAATTGGGGGCTAGATGATATTTTTATGGTGGTATTGAAAAAACTTGAAAGATTTCAGTACCATTTCAGTAATGTCTGTTTTTTACAGAATGACACGAAAAGGTGTTTTTTATCTTACCTGCAGAGGGACTGCTCACAGTTATTTATATGAGAAAATAATGGTAAAAAGATCCTTTTTTTTTTTCTACTGAATGTTAAGTTTGTAAAATAATGAATGCAAACCATGCAAAAAAAATACGTCACACACTATATATACACACGCGTGCGCCCACACACATATATATATGTGTATGTACATATATATATGTATGTATATGAAAACAGAAAATGCATACAGCTTGCAATGTCGGTTTTCTTTGTGTTTGGGGGGGTGGTTTTCTGTAAAATGCAGAGCTTTGTATAAACTTTTGGGTTCTTTTTTAATAAAGTTGAAATGTACAGTTGTCTCTGTTCATCTGAGAGGGCAAAAGGAAAAAGATTACTCCACTCCTTTTTGTTTCATGGGTAAGAAAGAAAGGGGTGGAGGGACAGAATGGAAGCACCTTTATTTTCTGAAGACTGCCAGAGCTCTTGATGTGGGTTTGGCAGACCAGAACCCAGTTCTGCCAGTGTTGCCAGTTTTGCCTGCGATGGGTTCACTTCCTCACCAAGTCATGATGTGAATTCTTTTTTCACTCATCTTGGTGTCTTTGAATGCTGCTGAACAACATAACAGGGAACACATCAGATGGTGAATGAGATCACAGATAATATTTGGCTGTAAAGCTTAGCATTTAATCCACTGTTACAGTGATTGCTCTCATTGACTGTAAGAATGGTAAATGGACTGTTGATAAAAAGAAGCAACATCAAAGTTTGTATTGCAAGTTTATTCTCATATTCTGGGTTTTTTGGTTTGAACAACATACAGTTTCTAAGCAAGTGAGCATGTCCATTTTGGATGTATTAGTAACTGCGTAACTTGTTCACTTACTGCAAGTGAGAGGTGAGATGAATGCAATTGATGTGGAAAAGATCAGGCAGCAAATGGTTAAAGCAGGCAGATATTGTCAGTAGTAATGTTTGCAGTGTTTGCTCATTAATTTGCTGTCAGTTAGAAATGCAGTGTATAGCATACTGTGTAGTCATTGACTGGTAAAAGGCTGAGGGAGCTTTAGATGATCAGGCATGATCTTTAGTTTTTTAGAAGAAAGCACAGGAATAAATAAATAAACTTAAGAGAAATGGGACACAACTGGGAGGGTGTCATTCTGAATAGGCTTCTGCCCAAATGGAATACACTATAGAGACTTTTTGGCTAATGTGTATTCTTGTATGTGTTGCTGACTTTAAGATCACATTTAAATTCTGAGGTCCAGACTTGAGTATGGGTTTGATGTATGAAGCATTTGATTTTTTTAATTGCATCTGATCACTGAAAATGGGTGTTTTATTATTCTTAAGGATTCCTTGGCATTAGGCTTTTTGCTGTATTTCTTCAGAGTTTCCTAAAATGCCTGGTCTTGAACTTTCTTTTGGCTTTTAGTCCTGCTTTTTGAGAAGGATGTAAACTTTTTGCTGGTTAAGGAAAGCTGTAAGAGTAAGTGTAACTGTTCCTGTCAGCAAAGAGAGCTGAACTCATTTTAATCCTCAAAGTATGCAACTGTGCAACTTGGTTTACCCTATTTTCAACTCTCTTACCTGGCTTTACCTGGTTTTCTTTTTTTTTTTTTTTTTTGAAAATTCTATGATCTTTTGTTCCCATTATGCTTTTGAGTAGCTCAAGGACTTTTTCTCAAGCTCCAGAAGTTTCTGAGGCTGAACTGAACAGGCCACCTCCTTCCAATAGCATGTTGCTCAGCTGTGAGCCTTCTTCCCCAAGGGGTGTTACTCCTGATGTGCACTGAAGGGCCTTTCTTCTTCTCTGTGTGTGAAATCATCTCACTGTAAGTACAGTTTATGTAGTTCTTCAGTTCAAGGAGCTGTGTTCTGGAATGAAGATGCCGAGATCACTGGATGCATGGAAATAGTGTTTGCCTGAAGCACCATCCCTAAAGGTACTTGGAGCAAGAACTTCAAATCCCTACAAACAGAAGTATTCACTTAGTGTGGCATCTTCTGAAGTTCAGCCATATAATGTTGTGGAATTTTCAAGGAGAAAAAAAAGACATTATAGTAAAACTGCAGTTAATGATGAGTTTACTTGAAGTAATTTCATTTATTTCAGTCTAATCCTGGTGATAATAGCTTGAAGTCCAAGCCTAGGCCAGGACCCAACTTAGTAAGTTACATATCAAATGTGAACAGTACATCTGACTTCAGGGTTTTCTGGGTAACCATTGCTTCCAAAATCACAGTGTTGCCATGTGTCTTTCTGATGTGCCAGACAGATAAATGACAGCTGCTAAAGTATATTGCTTTGGTATGTCTTGGTTTGGTTTTTACCTGTGAAGCTGTAGGGATAGGAGTGTCTGAAAGGCAAGGTCTGTGACCAAGTCTTTGCCTTCTCTCTTTTTTTTTTTTTCCTCCTCTGACAGTAATTGACTAAAAATCAAATCCTTTTTGGCTACTGATAAGCCAAACTGTTAAGACTTTCAAGAAAAAAAACTAGTTATTTTGAATTGGATATTGAATGTAATCAGCACTTTCTGTGCTATGCTGGGCATTGTTTGTGCACACAGTGAGCTGTCTTTCACTGTTAGGGTGAAAGTTCTGTTCACGTACATAGTACTGGGATTTGGCCATTTCATGCAATTTCATTTCCTGGCACAGGGATTATATAATCTATGTATAGTTAAGACCATTGAGAATTTATCTCTCTGAGGCAAAGACTAGTGTTTTACTAAGAATTAATTTTGTTGGGCACAGCTGTCATTAGTGGCTTCTGCCCACTGTCTGACAAATGCTGTAGCATTTTCTTCAAAAGCTAATAATGTTTCCTTCCACAACCAAAATAGCAGATCAAGGAAGATACTGAGTGCCTCCTAGATTGTATCATGTACTAGGGTTTGTCAGTTGTTGTCTCTTGGGTTGTGTTTTTTTTTCTTAATTAGAGTGAGATTTACTCATGAATAATGAAATTACTGTCTTTTGCAGCCAAAATAAACACCATATGGTCAGGGAGAAAGGGACCAGGAAAAGATGAGGAAGGCACGGCAGCCAAAGCTGATAAGAGGCAAAATGGACTGAATGGAAACAGAGGGGCCAGGTGAGAGCAGACAAAGTCTTACCATCCTGGGGGGTCACACCACTCAAATTCAATACTGTGCTTTTGGCAGTGGTGTTGATATCTCAGTGAAGGTGAAACATCTGTGGTTTATGTAGCTTGTGTGTACAGTGCTGTACACCTGCTCCTGCAGGTGCTGGTCATATTTTTTAGGGCAACAGGTAGCAGGGTAAATCAATTGAGTTGCACATTAAAAAAAACCAGCAGACATAGATTTTGTGATCTCTTTCTTAGGCACTTAATGCTGGGATGAAGAAGCTTTGCTCTTGCAGTTGAAGATGATGGTTAGAAGTTCACTGTAGGTGTTTAGTGTTAATTGCCATCTTTCCCTTCTAGGTGATGACTAGGGATCCACTAATCCTAAACTGTGATATTATTTAGGATTCATGGAGTAACCTTGGGGTACTCTATCACGAGCTATACCAGCCCAAGTTATGCCTTTGTGAGAACTTCCCTGTTGGATGCACTCTCAGCTGACCTTGCAGGGCATGGTGGAACAGGTAGCATTGTGAAGGGTAACAACCAGTGTCTGAGTTGGTTGGTTTCTGGAGGAAATTTCACTCGAATGGCACTTTCACAGTAAAACTGAGAGACCCCAGGCAAACCTCACCAGTGATTTAAAGACACCTCTCTCTTTGAATAGACATTTTTGTTCCTGCTTCTGCCTGTCCCATGCATGGATGAGGATGACACCCATCAGCAAGTGCTCGTTAGCCAACTCCAGAACCTCTGTTCCCATCTTCAGAGCTGTCTTTGAGCTCACCCATCTCAGTGCAGCTTCGGGCATGGCGTGTGGGTATCTTGCTGGCTGTGAGTGCATCTCTGGCCATGTGCCCAGTTCATCCCGTGTCATTTGGAGCTACACTGGCTGCTCCGGTAGCGCTAGAGGGGGCCCTAGGACAGAGGAGGGAATGGAGGGGAAAGAAAAGAAGGGGAGGGACACCAACCCCCCAGTCTAAAATGGATGACCAAGACCTATCTTGACACTTCTGAAAGACTCCATTGCATTGCTGGGTTTGACCTCAGTTCTAAGGGCTTTCTGCTACTGTACCATATGTCCTTTGCATAATGTATAGTCTGGTTCAAAGCAGAGGGAATGAGAATCCTCATAGGCTATTTATGGGACTGTGTTCCTGGCCATGGCAACAAAAAACAAGAGCTCACTTTGTTACCATTAATATTAACGCTTGGCAGGAAAACAGACCCATATATACTTGCTTTTCATATGAAATCTGTTTGCCCCATGACACTTTTTCTTTCTTTTTTTCTTCCTTCCCCTATAAAAAGCCTACTGGATGTTTTCATTTTCTCAATGTACAGCACATTACAATGGTGGAGAGACAGTATCTCTTGACAGTCAATCTTGTGTAAAAGGGCTCAAATAATACATTCAGCTTCGTCAGCATAAATCCTGATTAATTCACTCCTAGTTCATCACAGTGGTGTGGGGTTTGTGCCAGTGTAACTGAGCCCAGCACGCAACTTGAAGATCTGGGAAGTGTTTTGAGATAGTTTTGTTAAAGTAAAATTCTAATTAGGGACAAAAATGTGTGTGAGAATGACGGAAGAAATACGTAGGTTTGAGGCTTGCAAGGCAGGCTGTGTTGTGTGAAGCACTGGGAGGTGAGATCAGGTCCTGTAGCCATCTTGCAGCACTGCTCAGGAAAAGGGACAGTGAGATGGAGCTGAGGCCACACACTGGCTGCAGAATCAGAAAAACCAAGTCGTTTCTACCAAGGGGGAAAGTAACATCACACTTCTGCCTGCGTGTAAGATTTATCTGCACAATTAACTGGTTGTGTCTATAGCTCGTACAAAAACATTCCATTATATAATCCCAGTGGGAGGAACACTTCACAGAGTCTCTCTAAGTACATTGTCTTACTGAAGGAAACTGCCTATCTAAAGCCAAGTCAACATATATGGTAAAAAGTAGGTTCTGCTCTCAGATTAGACATGGGTATCCCCCTCTCAATTTGATTTCTCAGCCTATTTTTTTCCATTCCCATCCTTTTCAGAGACCCTGCAAACAACCATGAATTCCAGCATAAATGGAATATAAACAAAGTTCATATATGGTATAAGCATATGAGAATCACACTGGAATGGTAGTCATTTAATTTTAGTTGGCTGATATTATACAAGTGAAAGGCCAAGTAGCAGGACAAAGGTATTTTAGACTCAGTGCTTCCTGTGTGAATGCTGAATTGTGTCTACAGTTAGCCTAAGAACCTGCCTACACGTTCACATTCTTTTCATTTTGCTTCTCTCAGGTCTCTGACAGATACAGAGGGCTGTTCACGAGAATTAATATGCAGCAGAGTTTCATTTGCAAATAAGCATTGCATGAACTATGATCTAATATAGCACTGAACACATACTGTTCTGTAATAATTACTAGAGGATGTGGTATGAGCAGAAAAGCTTCATACTTTAGAGGAGCTCTTTGATTCCTTGTAATTTAAGTCACACCAGAGATTTCATTTCCCCAAGTTACACCCTAATGTGTATGAAGAGTCACATTTTCTCTTCTAAATGCATGGAGATACATATAAAAGGTAACTCCTTCAATAAGATTGCAGGGATAATTTTCTTTTCCCCTTCAGAGATGGCACTAGATGTATTCTCAAAGAATCACTTAACTTGTTAATTGAGCCAACACAGAAACCCACCATGCTATATGGATGTCAGAGAGCAGCTTGAATATAGAAATTTGTCACTTAGGAATGTCTAGACTGTATATTAGATTTCCATTAGGTTAGAGTGGGTTAGAAAAAAAACAACCTAACGTTTAGAAATTCATAGTGGAAGTTCCTGGGCTTGCAACATCGATTTGCAATGCTGTGCCCTCCAGTGAGCAGCACAAGTTCAAACAAATAACTGCTGCTATGGCTCTCCCAATAGACACACTGCTGGAAGTGCTTCCTATACTTAATAAGTAAATGGGCTTTCCTGGGAGCAAAACAAAGAGCCTGACATGTTGTCTCACAGCAAGTAGCAGTGGCACAAGGTGATTTTTCAGTTTGCCTTTCTTGGAAGATAACAGCTTGGGATTGCAGATCATGAGGTATTGCTGCAAAGAGAAATGCAGGGGGTTCATGTTGATAACCTGGGTCCGTTGATCTCCTTACTTTGCTAGCTAAGGAAGCCTTTGAACTCAGCCAGTGCAGTCAGAATGAGCCATTGACATATAGGCAGTGCTGTCAGCTCACGTTTTAATAGACTTGGGTCTTTCTACAAAGGCCAAACAAGCCCAGTGCATTTACTGGGACACACTTGGATGCACCATAATGCTTTTCACTGTCTCTAAAATCACTATTCCAGTGAGCTGAGCAAAGATTCTCCTACAATGGCACCTTTTACCTCTCCTTAGAAGTTGTTAACCTAGTGGGTTTTCTCAATGTAAGAAGCAAACTGAGAAAGCAGTGCTAGAAAGCCTGTAGCCTTGGAGTTGTTTAATCACTCAGTGTCTCCCACTGCCTCCCCCTTGGCCGCAGAGATGTCCCAGTGCAGCTGGGATGGCAGGTGCTCAGCCTGGTCTGGGTGCTGCCCCCTCCCTCTGCGGGCACAGAGCAGCCCTGGGCTGAGCCCCTGCACGTGTGTATTGGCAGCTGTCAGGGGCAGACACAAGGGCCATAACAACTGTGCATGATTCAGCTGACTGCTCTGGAGGTGTTACCCTCCAAATTGGTGAGTTCACTCTTAGATAATTGATAATTCAATTAAATTGTAGGAGAGTAAATAGTCTGTGCTTATATGCACTCCTGCTGCATTTGATTTTTTCGTAAGAGGAACTTAATGCAATTTCAGTGAAACTCAGAAATCCTTGTGTTTCCCTGGTAATGCCTGGGGTGTGTGTGGTCACGTTTCACTTAGACAACTCAGGCACAGAGACAGCAGTGTAGCAACTCTTCTTACCTGGTGCTGTCAACACACATGGAAAAGTAGCTGTAAAGAATATGAAAATAGAGAAATGTTATTTCCAAGTGCAGAGAGTTTGCTGGGGAACAGGGAGAGAGGAAGAGGACAGTTGCTTCTGAAGTATGTCTCTGATTCAACGAGGTACCTAAACATAAATAACTCCTCTCGATTTCAATGAAGATAGCAAAGGGCAGCATGAGGTTACGTGTCACCATAGGCTTACATTGTGTGCACAGTTTCTTCAGTGGCCTAAAGTATTTCTACAACTGAAATTTCCACTGAAAGTAGGTGCTTTAAAATAAACAGACTTCACTTCCTTAGTATGTGCAAACTCAGAAGTTCACAGTTAAACACTGAAAAATGCAAAAGGCCAAAGAAAGGTGGAAGTATCTCTGCTGGTAAAAAATGCAGGCCTGATTACTTTTCCCTGAAATTATGGTGGCTATGACATATAGATGAACATGTGAGAGCAACTAGTGTAATCTCATAAGTTCCAGAAAGGGACCTCATAAAACTGTCCTGTTTAAAGATTCCTGTTTTCATGTGATCCCCAAGGCAGTAGGAATATAATTTTCTTTAACAGCTTTCCTCCCCCATTCTCAGTGGCTGATATTGTTCCAGGAGGGAAATCCTGGTGGCTTTCAGAATAGGAGCAGCAGAACTGGTGATACACTCTGAGGAAGATGGACTAGAAGCTCATTCCATGTAGGTTCTGTATCTGGTCTCTGTCAGTACTCACTTTCCACACCTATTTTGTAATAACACCATTGATTTACTGGTTAAATCATAAGGGTCAAGAGAACTGAACTGTACATCAGAGCTTTCCCAGTAGCTGGTGAGTTTTTCAATTTATCTTCCATTTTCTGTCTCCATAAAATGGAAACTATGTGTCCAAAACCATCCCCTCTCCCCTAAGTGGCCACTGAATTTGCAGCTAGGATGTTTTTATATGTCTTAAACTATTTAAAATTATTTTCTAGCTAATTTTAGGCAAAACTATGGCTTTTTTCATCTTGAGTGAGTGAATATTAATATCCACTAGGAGCCACTTCCATAGTTGAGTTAAACAAGATCAATACAGCAAGTTGCCTGGGTTTTTGTCATGGTGAATAACTGAATAACTCAGAGCTTCCCATGAGCAGAGGACTAACAAGTGTCTGCTCATGTAAGTGTAGAACATGCTCAGTTTTTTGGAGACTCCTTAGCTCTGAATGCTGAGAAACTGAGATAATTCAGTGCAGCCAAACCAATTCTCTGTTCTAATCAAGACTTACTTGGATTTTTTGGTTTTTCCCATTCCCCAGTTGAAATTTCCTGTGTCTTGTAGCCATTTAACAATATGTTACTAACCATCCATTATGTCCTGCTTTATTCTCTTTCAGATGAAAGAGCCATGTAAAAAAAAGAATTCACCAGCCCCTGTGACTGAATTTGAGCGATAATGTCAATGGAATTAACACATTGCCATTGTTGAATGGTCTCCTGTGGCTATATAAACATCAAGGTAACACATTTCCAAAGCAGAAGACATTACTGCTGTGATACTGTTGTTTTGAGAATATTTCCTTACTGCCAAAACACTGCTGTAGATTTAGCATTTTGCCTGCTGGGAAATTATGCTGGGGGGGTGGGGAAGGTTACTTTACTGCTTTTAGTTTTGCTGAATTCTGGTTTATTTGCTGAAGAAAATCTATTACATTGTTTGGCTGTCATGGATTGAGAGCATAAGCGTGTTGAGGTTTATTTAAGATGACCTCTGATGGGTAAATGCATTTAAATGACAGGTCCCTTAAGTGCCTAATTCCATTTCTGAAGACAATTTTTGGGAAAAGCTGGGGCACAACTGCCTTGAGGAAACCCAGGATTCTTCAGCGTGGGGTGGGTTTGCCCAAGAATAACTGTCTCCAGCACTATCTTCATCTATTAACATAATTTTCATCTCTGCAAACAGAAACAGACTGAGGCTTAAATACCTTTGGTATGTTGCTGAGTAAAATGTTAGTAAGATGCAAGTTTGAGTTTTAACTTTGAGGATGACAAACAAGTTGTGAGGCCAAGCTAGTCAGAAAACTTTTTCATAGTGGCACTGCAGACTCACTGGCACAAAGATGGTTTGGAATTCCTAGGGTGGCACTGCAGACTCACTGACACTGCCTAAGCTAATGCAAGAGAGAAATGACTAAAGTGGATGTGGCACAAAGATGGTTTGGAATTCCTAGTGTTGCAAAACCACTGAGAACGGCTGCACTGCAGAAGGCAGAACTGGTCAGTAGGACATGCAGGTGACAGTGATGATTTCCTTTATTATGACTTTCCTCATCCTGGTGCAAATGGAAAAAGAACCTGTATTTCTGCAACAGTATTTTCATTTGTCTTCAGGCAATAAAAAAGTTCAGGTAGTGAGTGCTAAACCATAACCTGACAAGTTCTGTTCCTAAATAACTTAAATAACCCTTGTTATGTCAGTTTTGTCTCTGCAAGGTTAAAGCCATCCTTCAACAAGGAGTTGATGGGTTTGCTGCATTCGTACTAATCAGAGACCATAACCCAGCTATCAAAGGGTAGGCAGTCAATCTCAGGGTTGATCATACTGGGCAAAGATGGACATATCCCTCTCCACAATCCTTGAGACAGACCCACTGCCTCAGCCTGAGCTAAATCAGTTCTTGTAAAAAGGACTTCAGTTTGCAAAGCTGAATCTGGGACTTCTGTGAACATTAGGCCTGAAACAGAAAGGAGGGTTTGTTTCTTACAACAAACCCAGTCTGGATTTCTCAAAGCTAAGGACTTATCAGCGCAGGGAATCTGTTTCTGGGCTGCTCTTGGATAACAAGGGATAGAAAAGAAAATTGTGATGGAAAGAGGGAGGGGCTGCCTGTGGCAGGAGTTTGTTAGGACACAGAAAATGACTTGGTGAATCATGAACACTGTGCAGGGGTGAAATGAGTGAAGTGGACTTGGTTGTGTAACCTGATGTCTTTTTCTCTCTCCTGAGGGCAGTTCGAAGCTCTCTGAAAGCAGAGAGAACTGGTAGTAAACTTTGTGCTTCAGAATTGCAGAGAAAATGCTTCTTCCATCCATGGATCAATCTTTTGTCAGCCCTAAGACAATGGCTGATGGCTTAGTTTATCTCCACTGTCACCCAAAGGCACTTCTTGGGAAATGAACCCAGTGGCTCAATAACTTGTCACCTTTCCCATCACTCTGACCTCAGCCTAGGAGTGGGGAAGAGGAGCACTCTACCAAGCTCAGCAACATTTCAATTGTGGTCACACTTCCCCTGGGAGACAGTAGCTTGTCTTTTGTGAATTATGGTGTGTGGAAATACAGGATTTTCTTTCTGTAAATCCTCAGCTGGGTACAAAAGCTGATGACAGGACCCCTGAGTCAAGCAATGGCAGAAGCATCCACAGCCTGTCACTTTTCTTTTTGTCTTACCTTTCATTTTTCCCCTTCTTTATTTCTACCATCACTTTTCCTTACATTTTCTCCCCACTTACCCACTTTTTCCTCTTATGAAGTTATGAAGCCCTTCTGCACTTTTTCTCTAGGGCTCTTCAGGGCACCTGCCCTCACATGGCTCACAGCACCAGTGCCAAAACAGACACCAGCCTAGCAGCAACTACAGCTACAAATAACACCAGTGACAATAGCAGGTAGGAGAAAGTTTTCCATGGTCTGAATCACTTAATATAGTCATGATTTCATCACCTTGGACTGTAGTAAAGTAGTTGTGTATCTACTCTGAGACCTAAACATCTAGCAGAAAATCTTGTGGGGAAAATTCAGCATGATTGCTGTGGTTTATTTCCTGTCAGTTCACACTAGGTCTCCATTGCCAAGACTCTGAACAAAAGGCAGGTCTGACCACTGCTTGGGGCTGTTGCAGAGGTTCCAACTTGAGCATGAAAGATTCTTTCTTTTTGGCTCGCACTTGATTTGTGCTCTGACTCCCTTCTGGACGATCCCCACTTCCCCAGATACTTCACCCAGATTCTCCAGCTCTTAGGAGTCAGTGGAAGAAAGAAACAGTCTCCTTCCAGAGAATCAAGATCACCAGCTCTGAAGCTGTGTAATAAATTAAGAGAAACCTGGACATTTCCCTCTGCTGGAATCTGCTCTATGTGTAGTGTGTCAGTGAGCCCAGGTTACACCCCACTGAGAAGCAGTCTGTTTATATACCAGTGGAACATCCCTTCTTCCTTGTGGCCCCAGAATTCATTTAGTATTCATTCAAAGAATCCTAGGAATGAGAGATGAGCAGGTACCTCAGAGCCTTCTTTGCTGCTCGTGTGAAGGCAGGATCCTTCTCTGCAATACTACTGGTTTGTGCAAAAAGCATTTAAAAGCCTAACACAAGAAGGGCTTTGGCTGTTACTCTGTGAGCAGGCTGCCCTTGCACAGTCAGTATGTTTTTTCCTGGATACTCAAACTGCTTCTCTCTCATTTTCATCCCTGCTAATGAGGATAATTATATCACTTTGTAGTATATTAATTCCTCTGTCATCTGTATGTTTACACCCTGCAGACATGTTCATGTCTTCTTTGTGTACAAGGCCATCAATCAGTGAAGCTTCACTTACCAACTCCTCTAATCCTTTCTGGTGTTCAGCTCATCCAGTCTTCCTCCAGTTCCCCAGTAACTTTGATAATGAGGTGATAAGAATTACATGTGGTTTTACCAGCTTGTCTTACAGCAGGCTCACAGAAAAAAAAGCCCTGCCACTTTCCTGCTTAACTATATGCTATTTTCACATATGCATCCTGTGGTTATATTCATGGTTATATTTCCAACAAGGAAATTAAAGCATCACACTTACTGCAGAAAACCATACAAACTATCTCTGTATTGGAGCCTCCTTAATTATCACCATGTTTTTCATAGGTGGATATGTCTGAACACCACTGTCTTCAAAAGAAGTGTTTAAGTGATACTAAGCTGCTCTTAGAGGAAAATTTTAAAGGCGAGGAGTGGGCGAGGAGCTCCAGATGTCAGAAATTCCTTCCTTGAACAGTTCCTTGTCAATGTGATGCAAAGGAAGGAGAAGGAGCAGTTGCATCATGGAGAGGAAATGCAAGACAAAAGAGTCAGAAAGACATCATGGGGGACCATGAATTTTTGCCTCAGGTTTCTGATAATCTAAACCAGTCCTCCCAGGCTGCTGTCATGACTTGTCCACTCAGTCCTGTAGAGCACAAGCACTCTAAATCTGCTAGGCTCCCTCTGCACTGTAAGCAGTTATTTGAAAATGAAGTAGAATACTAGCAACTTCTCCAAAACGATAGCTGACTGCATGGATGAAGTAGTTTTGATACCATTGCCTGGTCCTCCCAATTGCTTGTGGTGATGCCTGTGGCTCCAGATCATTTTGTGCTTGGGGCACAAATACCAGCCCAAGTTCCATGTGTTGCTGGCCAAAAGGAATGCCTGCACTTTGCCCTGGAGAACAATAGCTGCATTACTATTCCTAGAAGTGATTGTTATGGCCATTACAGCCCATCACAATTCCAAGGTGACCTTTTTTATCTCATTTTTTCACTCCATCTGTCTTTGACTTTGCATGCCATAAAGGAACATCTCTCAATGCAAAATGTGCATAAGCAGGGAGAAAAAGATGGGCAGAAGTTTGGGTTTTAACACTTAAGTTAGACTATGTACAATTTAAACTAATTAAGGTATAGAGTATATATACAATTAGTATCATTGGTCATCTTTCCTACTCTAGACAGAATAAGCCCCCTAGAATTCTGCAATGGAATTTTGCCACAAGTTTGACTAGTAGAAGTCTTTGAAATCTCAGCCCATTACACTGGGATATTCCCCAGAATGCAGGAATATTCTCAGGATTTCTAGTTCTGAGATTCCTTTAGGTTAGCTCTTGATTGCCCAGAATTCGTGTGACAGGAACATCATAGGCAGGAAAATTAAATGCTGAATTAATTGTTGTGTCTTAACCAGTCCTTAACAAGTGTATGTAAAATGTAGCTAAATACTTACTAGATCTTGCTGCCTGTTTTTCCTTCCTAATAATAATACTTTAACCCAGTCTCCTGGTTTCAGAACAACTCAGCAGAATTGTAGAAGTCACAGAGATGAGTTAGGTCCTATAGGTTTCTTGAAAATGCTCTGAGGGAATGGCTGATGAGAGTTAATGTAATATCAGACAAGTGAGAATCCAAATAGGAAAGCTCTTTTTAAAATGCCTCAGTCAAAAGAAAAGCATCATTTGAAGATCAGGATGGGCCTCAAGGTGCACACTGTGGTAAATGCACAAGTGTGAGCGTTCCTGGACAATTTGCCTGTTTGGGTTTTTACTTTGTATGAAGAGGAAGAAGCAGCAGCACCGAGCAGTGAGGAGGAGGAGTGCTGTGAGCTCCTTGCCAGTGAGTCCAAACCTCCATCTCAGGCTCAACTCACTGAATCTGACCCTGGCAGTAGCTCCCTGCAGAAGCTTAAACTAGTAACTACAGTATTAGAAGGTGGCAAAACCAGTGACCTCATTATTGATAACCATCTCATCTCTGCTCACTGGAGTGCTTGCTCTCAAAGGTGCCATTGAGTTCCTCTTGCACACTTCCCTGCACTCTTCTTAGCAGAATTTAAATACTTCTGTTGAATTTACATGGTATTGTTTGTATCTACATTTGGTTGACAGGCATGGGTTAGGCTGTGTAGTGGCAGTCATTTAAAAACAGTTTTGCCTCACAAAAGCAAAGTTTGTGTTTTTAAGAGTGGCACTTATCAGGTGTATTAGTATTTTCTAGGTTAGGGAGGAGAAGAAATCTTAAGTCACATATGCCTAAGTAGATAAAATCCAGTGTTTTCAGTACTGCAGCCATTGCATACCTCTGTTGTCCTTCAATGAAACTTGTCTGAATAACTGTTTGGATAGGACAAAGCCATGTGTCATCCCTTGGTTTCTCGAGGAATTGCAACCAATATATTTAAATCCTTCAGGTGTCTGATGTTCTTAACAACTTGGAAGCATTTGTTCACTATAGCAGGGCTAATTTTTAATTTATTTTTCTAAGCACATCTCTCTGAAATGATGCTAGGCTTTTATATTCACAGCAGGGAGCATTGTGAGGTTTAAATATCCCTTTAATCACTAAGGATGTAATAAAAACAAGAAGAGTTCTTTGAGCTGCAGAGTGTTACCCAGGGAAAAAATCTACTCTGGAGCTTACAAATGTGAGCTGAAGAGACAAACTGGGCAATAAAATCCACAACTACGGACCAAACCGGCTAAAAGTTGGTCTGTAGCTGTCCATCAGGAGCTGAGACTAGAGGGGGGAAAAGGCCATTCAGCACCTCTAGAGCCATAAGAGTCAGGTCATAAACATTTCACAATCTGCTGGGGAGGGGAGGGAGCTGTGGGGCTCTGCTCTGCCCAGAGTCTGTACCCTGAGCCAGCACTGCAACAAAGCATGAGTATGAGAAATTCAACTGTATGAGAAGAGCGGAGCACAAAGATCTAGACAGATTAGGGATGGCAGGGAGAAGTGGCAGCTGTGTTTGATTCTTTCAGTTCATGCACATTTATAACAACCTCATCCCACTGCTGATTTGAAATCTGACAGGTGCTTTTTTGTATTATCAGTGGTGTTGAAGGATTCATAACTGAATATTGTTGCTATAGACCCCAGTATCATTTTGCTGTGAGGTGATGAACAAGTTGGTTGAGGAAAAAGTAAGAGCTCAGAATTTATCCAAGGGTTTTCTGCTTAAAATGAATACATATTTCCAGCTCGTTTTTACTGACTTCAGACCTTGCTGCAGATTAGGTATGTCCCATCATAATGCTCTGTTAGCTTTCAAAAACCATCTTACAGGATGTACTGCATGAGTGTCTTGGCATTGATTTTGATTTTATGGGAGATTCTATAAAGCTACAGGTCAGTTAGGCATCCCATGTGTTTGGTTCCCTTCGTCCTGTGAGATGTATGCACAGCTGTGTACATCCTATGGCTCTATATTTTTTATAGTTCTTTTTAAAAGAAATTATAAATAATACTATATAAGGGAAATAAATATGCAGCGATAAGATCTTGGTAAAAAGAAACACGATTTATTGTAAGATGCTCTGAATGAGAATCTACTGCTTATGGTTTAATGGCTCTTTTCTCTGGTTTCTGGTAATGATAGTTATCTTCCTCAAGTTCTTCAGAGTCAATAGTGATGTTAGAGGAACTGAGCTTTACTCAAGCTCTGTAGAGCTCACGAAAGCTTTTGTTTTTAAATTCCAAACACTTTATATCTTAACAGTTTTAATTTGCTCTTTGAAGATAGTTCCTCTGATAAGGAATTACTCTGTTTATTGATTTCCTGATTTGCTTAGCACCTCACCATGATAAGCAGTATATGGAAACTTCCTCATATAACTGATAGATCTGTCTTGGCCAAGCAAAGTAACTTGCACCCATGCCCAAGTCTGGCTTTTCCCCTGTTGGTTTCATGGCTTTACAAATGCCTGATCATTAACAAAAGGAATCCTTTGCAGAAACCGAAGGAGCATGACAGTGTATCAGCGATCTTGAAAGTCCATAAAGTTTAGATAAAAGATTCTGGATTTGAGCTGCTGATTTTGCTGGAAACATCAGCTTTATGCTGGAGATTGCTGCAGCATTGTCTGCTGGGCCCTGCTCTGCAGAGTTCATTCTGCTCAGGGGTTTTGTCTGCTCTCCATTCATACTGCCAGCGTTTTTGAGCTCTGCAGGATGCTTCTCTTTGCATGTGAGTGTGTGCACATGTGTATAAACACAGGAGTATTTCTGGATGGATGTTAAGCCGGAGCTATTCGCTGTCTGTTTGCCCAGGCTGCTCCTTGCTGGCTCCGGTGGAGCCAGGCGGTTCGGGCAGTGTGCCCAGGGCTGGGAGAGAGGAACTTTCCCAGTGCAGGATTGGAGGGCAGCACTTGCACCGTGCTGCTCCCTGGCCCTTCCCTGTGCTGTGGGGCAGAGCTCTCCTCGCTGCTGCAAATCCTTTCAGTATGCATTTTTTGTGGATTTGAGCGGGACAGAGTGCTGAGCTGGGTCTGGGAAACACAATGGGCTGACGGGGAAACAGTGCACCTAACATCAGGAGTCTGCGAGAGCTTGAAAGGGCTCTAGACAGACATATTTTGCATTTGACTCTGGTCTGTAGCCTTTGAGGCCAAACTCAGCCTGCAGCGTTAAGTGGCTGCTAAGTATTTCCCTTCTTGTCTCCATGCTAACGAAGCGCTGGAAGCAGCGCATATTGCAGAGCGCTGGGCGGGGATGAGAGGGGAGAGAGCAGCATCCTCTCTTCCTTCACTCGGGGAGCACAGCTGAGTGGCCAGAGACCTTAATCCACGAATCTGCAAGAGGAAGAGCCTTGTGTTAAACTTTTAATGTACAGCTGCTCATTTACATGAGCCCTTTTCCCATGTTCCCTTCCAGAGCAGCTCCTGGCACAGCTGCCCCTGCACCTCCCTCAGGGTGACCTGTCCCCACCACTCACTGTGCCCCTGTCCAGGGACCCTGCGGTGAATTAGCGTGGAGATGTTACCAACAGGCCCTCTCCAGCCAACTGGTTTGCTTTGCCAAATGTCATTTTTGCATTTTTGAGAGCATTGGGAAGATCTGGGGGTGATGCAATTTGGGGCTCAGTATGGGGTTTTCAGGTCTGTGGGGCCCCTGCGTGGGTGCTAGGGTAGGAATATCTGCACATGTAACACTCCTGAAGACACCAGACAGCTTTTCCCAGGAAAAATCCATCAGACCCAGCCATAAAAAGGGGAGAAAAAGGTGCCATTTTCCTCCATCAGAAGAAAATGCTGTGTTATGTGACCTGCCATGAGGAGCTGGGTAGGAACTGTTCCTTATGCTACCCACATGATAGGAGATAATATGCACCACTTCTTCAGAGGATCTCAAAACACTTTGCAGGCTTTTACCATTCCTGTAGCCGCCC
Source organism: Acanthisitta chloris (assembly GCF_000695815.1). Taxonomy (NCBI): domain Eukaryota; kingdom Metazoa; phylum Chordata; class Aves; order Passeriformes; family Acanthisittidae; genus Acanthisitta; species Acanthisitta chloris. Next base: position 59,220 of record NW_008687932.1, read on the forward strand.
ACAGAGACTTGCTCATAAAGCTGCCCAAGTTCAGGCTGTGCCTGTGCTGCCACAGCTCAGCTGCTCTGTCCTGGCCGACCCTGCTCTTGTATCTCCAACTTTTCTGTACGTGAGGAATCAGGCAGTAACAGGGACAAGGAATTGCATGCTTTGAGGCCGGCACAGCTGTAGGAACAAGAGTTTCATCAGGCTTTTTCTCTGGAAAAACTTGGCTTTTCCCTGTGGCCCTTTGTGCATAATCAGCCCTCATTTGCTCTGCAGTGAGCTGAGCCTGCATTTTAGGGGCCACTTTGTAGATTCTGGAGTGTCTGAGGCCACTTCATGTTGTTAATTAAGTATGAAAGTAAGTAGCTATCAGTGTAGGGCTGTGTATTTATTTTGGGTCCTGTTAATGACATGCTGTCTTTTCACTTTTTCAGTACTCATCCCATGCAGATGGCAGAGTAGCCTTCATAAAGAGTTGCCAAGATGCTCTGGGACTGTGGCCTATATGTGCCAGGTGGGAATCGGCTAAATGAGTCACATTTGAATGGCAGGAAGGCTTTCCTGTGTTTCAGAAGGGATTATCTCTTAAACGCAGTTTGCACTTCTCCATGCTGCTTTTTCTTGCTTGTGCAGATTCAGGCAGATAGCACAGCTTCACCTAAACCCAGTTGTTAAAGCTGATGTGATAACACTTCCCCACAGCTGTGTGTGTAGAGGGAAGCCTGCAGGGGTTGGATATTGGCTACTGCACGCACAGCTGATACACAGGAGCAATAATCCAAGGCTGGTTCTTTCAGAAGATGATTCTGTTGCATTTCAGTAGTCTTCCAGGCAGGAACTTTATGCCTCGTACTTGAGCTTGCTCTCCAGGCAGAATGCTTCCCTGGAAGCTCTGCCTGGGCAGAGGTGGTGGTGTATCTGGCACAGTGACTTGCAGACTCAGACACTGTTAGTCAATGCTTCCTGCTCGTTGACACATCTTGTCTGTTCTCCAGCAGTCTGAGACCCCCAGACACCAGGCAGAGATGGCAAGATGGTCACCCTGAGCCAGGGTGCTGGGGAGGTTTGTGTGCAAACCAGCTCCCTGCAGGGTCCTGTTGAGCAGTAGGGGTTAAAACTTCACGTAGTGTTAGAGAGAGAAATGCCAGAAAACATTTGCCTTACTACAAGACCCGGAGGGGAATGTTTCTTTTTAATCTCCCCCTCAAAGAGATGCAAAGCAAAAGCTCTTGGCCTCTGCTTTTGTCATCACACATCTCCTCCCTCCTGCACTGCCCTACCTTGTCCCTTCAGCATAGAGGAGAGTCTACTGTTAGAGCTGGGCTCAGCAGGATTTATACCTGCTGCTGCAAATGAGCTTGGAGCAGAGACTTACACATGTAAGATTCACTCTCTTCCATCCTTTTCCACACCCTCAGCCTCCAATTTGCCAGTGAATTGTTAAGGCACCAGCACATTCACCTCTAACTTACCATCAAACTGCTTGAGGGCTCTCCATAGAGGGACTGATGAGGGTAATGTACTAAATTTCCCCCTTTGCTAGGGATGAATTTCCTGGGGATTGCTCCTGTTAGCCACACTTTCCAGCAATAGTTAAAAGTTCACTTTTTTTTTCACTTTTAAAACCTTTCCAGTGCAACTAGAATGGCTGGGAGAAAGCTAGTTGTTAACTAGTCATGGATAATTAATGACTCCACCTTCCCCATCAATCAGCTGAGAGAAGCCAAAAGGATTTGAGTACTTGTAGCAAATGTGTGTTCCCTAGACATGCTGATACGCAGTGTGCAAATGAAGTGGCAGCAGGAGACCATCTCATACCTTTTGTGAAGAAGCAGTAAGTCATGATACACATCCCACGCTCTTGTCAGGTGAAGTCTGAATTCCCAGTGCTGCTGCTGCTGTTGTGCAGTTTCTGACTGTGTGGGATGTTGATTCATCTCCCTGCTAGCTTGAATCTGACCCAATTTTTGTTCTATTTTTCCTTTTCAGATTCTGATTATGGTTGCCTTTTTCCGCTTTCTACAATTAAAATACTAGCATTAGAAAAGCAGGACATGGAGGGGGAGCAGACTGGTGCTGGCTTTCCTTCTCTAGCAGAGCAGAAAAGCATTTCTGCATCCTACCTTGTTTGTGTGGTTGTGGCTGTGCAAGTCCAAGCAGATATTTGACCTTGATACCATTTTCCACTGACCTTTACCCTTCCGATTTATTTTTCCACATATGTAATGCCTAATGTCCAGTTGAGCTACAAGTTGATGTTTCTCCACCACATCATAGTCCTCTCCTCAGTCGTACTGAGACTCCACACCTCTGGATGTCACTAAGTTAGCTGAAGAAGAGCCTGTGGTCTTCTGTATGATCCAGTGGTTTAAAAGGAGTGTCAGGAAGGCTGGATATGGTCCTTCAGAGGTGCCAGGGGCCAAGGGACCATCTCCTGCTATAAAATCCTACTCAGGACTTCTCAAACTCTCCAGCCCCTTTCTTTTAAATGTTCTTCCTTGCCACACTAGGCATTGGCTCTTCTCTCCCTGACTAGTACTGGGATGCCTAAAATTCAATATACCACTGAAAGAGAGCCAGTCCTTCCTCTGATTAAGCTCCTTTGTCCTCTTTTCATGTCCTCACATTTCCCGCTCCAAAAGGCAGTAAAAACAGAACTAAAGGAATATTGTTTGGGTGTAGGAACTCACTATATAAATTCAGAATATGATTTACATGTCAGACTGAAGATCAGATGTCCCAGTAACATCACTGACAAAACAGAAAAATGTTTATTTTATTTGGAGTAAATCTAGACAGTGAATCAGATGCAGCCTTTACAGCAAGCTCTTTAAAATCAACAGATCTCCTGAATTTGCTGTGCAGGACCCAGCAGTGGCCCATCGAGACTGATAGCCTGCTTTTGACCTCACTTTTTGGTCATCTTGGTCCTGCAAATGTTAGTACAGCCATTTCTGTGTGTGAATGCACAGAACTCCTTTGTAACCAAGTCCAGTGGCTGTGTTGTGCCCTGAAGTATGAGCCTTGATTGCTGTCTCTTAGCACTTGTAAGCACTTATAAGCACAAAAGCTAATGGTCACACTTGCAGAATAAACTTAATTAAGGGAAAATGCTCAAGCCCATCGGTTTCTGATCAGTAAGAGTTGTGCCTTGAGCAAGGCCTAACCCCAGCTCTGGATTCACTCCCACTGGCCCTGGAAGGTGCCAGTTGAAGGATTTTGGTGGCAGTACTATGACCTGCTGGCATGGCTGTGCCCCTAAACCATCTGTGTCACTTGTGAGGCTCAGCTGGGAGAGTGCTGCATGGTGCAGCCTCAGCCCTGAGCACCCGAGCAGGGACACAGCTCAGTGGGGAAGTCAAGGATGCCATTAAGGGTTGAGGGTGCAGAGAATGGGTAGGTAAGTAAGGTATCATCAAATCTGTTTATGTTGTTGGAGAAGGCATCTGTTGGTGAATGGATGTGCTGCAGCAGCATTCCTGTTGTGAGGGCAAACTTTAACACAGACTGCTAATCACCCACTTGGGAAGGAACAAGCTCGATGCAGTACTGATTCTGATACCAGAAATCAAGAGTAAAATGATTCTGGGTGCTGAAGATGAGAATGATCATGAATCCGTGGAATAGCCAAAAGGAAATTTTCCCTTCTTGCCATTTCAGGGATGTTTGTAATTTTGTAGCTAAGTCCTCAACCGATGTTTTTGGTCTTGTCTCTATTTGTTTAAAAGTGCGTTAGCAGTAAATCAAGGTGCATTTCCCCTGTAGGGTTTCCTGTATGTCAAAGCCATGTTAATTCTCTTTGATTTTCTTCCCCTAGCCCCAGCCATTGCTGCCGATCCTTCCTCTCTTTGTCCCTTTGGACATCAAAGGATCACAAGGGGACAGCCCGGGCGGGAAGCTCCTCCCTGCTCATTGGCCGCCATAAAGCAGGAAATCACCTTGGCTAGCTGTGCTTGGAGTCTCACCCTCATCCCGCTCACTCTTGACACTGGATCTCAGAAGGGAGAGCTTATCCTTGCTTCAGGAAATCAGGCCTGCTTTTGAACTGGACTATTTTGGCTCCCCTCGTAAGAACTCTGGTGGCTCTCTTGACCGTGCAGACTCCTAGACATCACAGTACATGGAAAAATGCAAGCTTTGCCAGGTGAGTGTGGGACTCCCTCCCTTTTCTCATTGCATGGAAAGATCCTAGACTTGCGTCAGAGTGGGAACAAGTGCTCCTGAAGGGCTACCAGCATTTATAGTAGAGTGCATGGGGCTGGAGAGTATTTGTAAGCTGGGTTTTTTGTAGGAGTAGATGAGAATTGTGGGTTTGAGCTTTTTTTCGTGAGCCTCGGAGTATCTTTTGAAGGTAGCAAAGGTTTGCTCACAATTGTGCCCAGAATTCCCTCATCCACATCACCTTGTGCAGTGTGATTGTTCAGTGAGGACTGGAGGTGTTATTTTGTCTGCGAAGTACCAAGTTCCTCAGGTTGAAGGCCACAGAAGGTTTGGAAATACTTGTTATATTTCTACTAGTAGTTCTGATACAAACCATTTGGCTTTTTGATTTGTGTTTTTTTTCCTCTGCCCTTTAAAATTATAAACCCCAAACAGGTTCATGCCCAACACAGGACTTTTGTGGTTTCCTTAGGGTTTCCTGATGTTTTAATTCATTCTCAGAACGCGCTGTTAATCTCTCCTGTGGGGGCATGATTGGATTGGGCACAATGACAGATAAGCTTTGGGAAACCAAGGGCCAGCCCAGAGGCACTGCATTTGTCAGTGCAACTGAACTCATCTACATCAGAAGGGAACAACTGTTTATCTGGTTTAGGTGTGCAGTTCATAGGCCCTCACTAGAGGTGACTAGCCATTCTCAGCTTCTTTTCTCTTCCTCTGCAAGGTGGTGTCTCATTCGTAAGCAAAATATATGTGCAGTGACTCAGTTAATTTCCACTTTAGCTGTTGTTTTGGGTTTTTCAGTCCCTGCTGTCTTGAATCTGATTCATACTGATTTCTGCCACTTGAAAAGAATTTTGTGTTGAAAAACAAAAGAGCAACAATGAAAAAATATAGACTGTATTAATGGTATTTTATCACGTAGAAGATCCCAACTATTGCAGAAGTCACCTCATCTTCTTACTGAGTTGCTTCTAGTGTATGACCCCCTATGGCAGGAATGTTCCAGGAGGTGATTGGGATGTATCTGAGAGATGAAGCCGTTGCCTTTGTAGAAACCTCATACTTCTGTTATTGCCAAAAAACTCTATTTCTGAGAAAGGAGGTTCCCTCCAGAGGGTCGGTGTGTTTCTGCTGGCATTCAGACGTTCAGAGAACATGGGGTTTTTCTGATTCTTGGAAAGATGAATTTTTAGAAGGATTTATAGACTGATGTGCATTCCTTCCCTGTGGACACTGGATAGCTGTTAGTGTTGGGAGTTCTTCACTCAGATAACAGCAGCAAAAGTGATAACTGATTTTAGTGAAGGTAAGAAACATATTTTTCGCCTGGTTGGAGTTTTCCCAGTATTGCAAATTCTATCCCATATGTTTCGGGAAGGCTACAACAAATTTTCTGACGTTGTAATATTGTCTCAGCAGTGACAATGAATTGAGGGATTGCTTTAGATGGGAGGATTGTCTGTCCAAAGATCTTACTTCCCCTGCAACCACTACTGAATCTTATTTCTCTTTCTCTCCTTTCCACCTCCAATATAGGAAAAAGATATGTACAGCTTATTCTAGCTAGAGAAACTGTAGGACAAACTCCTGTCGGTATAAGGACTTTAAAATCAAGCATGGAATAGATTGAAGATCTCTTGATTTTCAGTGCCTTTATCATAGCAGCTTTCAACCTTTTCAACCTCATCTGGACATAAAGATTATATCCTAAACTGGGCCACGTGCAGTGTTACCAACACAATGGTAATAGTAATACTTTCCTAAAAATCTTAGAACTAGAATTTTTGGAAAATGTTTAAATCTCTTTCAAATAATACTTAAAAACTAAGTTACACAGAGGAGGAAACTATAAAAGTACAGCTGTAACAGGTTCTGTTCAGTGCTTGGACACCAAGCCTCTCTGTGCTGTAGTTCCAACACACAGGATCTTTTTGGGGTGAGTGTGCCTGAGTCTTTGCGTTAGTTCCACAGGCACAAACTAGGAGGGAATTTGAAGTGCCTTACGAGCCAGCCTTTGGCTCTGCAAGTGAAATCCAAAGTGGATCCTACAAACATATCCAGGACTGTAGGACCTTGCTGAAGCTGCAGGATGGCTCAGTCCTTGGCTGTGTGAATCCATTTGCAAGCTCACACCATTGCTGGGGCCCAGATTCTCATGCGAACTGCTAATGTCTTGTTTTCCAGCCTCAGCCTGTGCACACAAAACCTGCACGGTGAAAGACATTAACTACTTTGCTGCAGTGTTAATTGCATGCACACTTTTTCCCTGTCCTCTGCAGCATCTCACTCTACAGGTGCCTTGTGGACTCATTGTGGTAAAAACCAGATTATAACATCTGCCTTTGATTTTTAATTCATTGTTGAATTCCTTTCGCTTCAATTCCTCTTGACTTCATTGGAAGTCTCCCCTCAGTAAGGACTCCTGAGATCTGCCTTGTTGTAGCCTCGTTTAATGGCACTGGAATTTGCTTACAGAAATGTTAATTCTCAAATTCATTTGGGGAAGGAGCGAGCATCTGTCTAGCTAATCAAAATCTGTTTGCATGTATTTGCGACTGGATGGCTCCTGTGGGAAATCAGCCCAATTTTATTGTAATTCCTTTTGATACATGTGCTGCACTGAGCTACTGAATGCATCGTCTCATGGCAGCTTTCATGTCTTTGCAAGAGGATATGAGGGAAGCTTTAGTAAGAAGATGTTAACAGGCTAATCTTAGTGAGCAGACTAGGTGTCACTTCTTAGCCAGTTCATTAATGTTGGATCAAAGCAGAAAAAAAGGGTAGAGGATATTTTTTGTTAAATGCCTAAAGATCTTTACAAACTGACAAAATAATGTTTAAATGTTTTTTTACTTCTTAATACTGAAGGGAGAACCCCTTAGGCTCACATTGGGTTGTTTTTGTGGAAAGATGTCCCTTTATGAAAAAAGCTAATTTCTCTGGAAATAGTGTTCTATTTTTCATGAATATTCTTTGGAAGACATTACTCAGGAAAGCTGCAAGAGAGTGAAAATTCCCTTATTTCTGCTGTGCACTGAATAAGATCTGAGAGGCAGAAAAATCTCCCTTTTAAACAAATAACCATGCCTGCTAATGCATCACCCAGAGAGGTGTTCTGCTGGCACTGAGCTGGGCACACCACTGCTGCTGTGGGTGCCCCCACCGAGCAGGATCATCCCATACTTGTAGGAGATTTTCAGTCCAAACAGCTGTAGGGTGGTGGTTGGTACCATCAACACCAAAGACAGTTTCCCCAAAATAGTTTTCCTTTCCTCTTCCCCATGACCACAGTTAGTCCTCTGCCTCTAACAGAAAGTGCAGGCATATTGCAGGCAGCTCCTCTGCTGGTGTGCTACTGGAGAGGCACCTTCCACTGCCATCACAGGCTCCTCAGAGGTCTCCAAGTCCACTTCAGAACAGTGGACTCTGTTCAGAACTCTTTTCAGAATATTCCACAGTCTGTCTCTGTCACCTCCTTTTCTTGCCTTCACTTACATTTAGGACTTCTGTCTTGTCCCATCTTTGTCTTCTGGAGGGATTTTTCACCTCTGCTACCACCTACCTGTTGTTTTCTCCCATTACTCACTGATACACTTAAAATCTTCCCAATCCTTTCAGCTTTTGTTGTATTCTCTTGGTAAAGTGTTTTGTGTAACCCTGATCCTAGCAGAACAGTGGATTGTGGCCACATGCCAGTATGAGTCTTGTAGCAGGGGAATTTAGGTTGAGTTGGTACAACACACACATCTTTACAAAAGAAGCTACCAGCTAAAACCAAACCTGTGGGAAAAGGCTTTATGCCTCTGGGCCTACTAAGTACCAAAAATCCTTTGAAGAAACATAACAGATTTTAAGAGGTTTGCTGTGACACAGACTGCTCAGTCCCTGAGCAGGAGGGGCTGCACCATGTCAGCTCCTCTCCTGCCTGTCTGAAGTCAATGTCTTCTCTCTCTCTCTAGACACGAAAGCACCATGTGAGGCCCTTCCTTCCCCCATCCTGGAGCCCTACCCCCAGAGCTCCATTGTGGTCACCCTCGAGGACATGGGTCTCTGGATGAAGTTTTACCAGATAGGAACTGAGATGGTCATCACCAAATCTGGCAGGTGAGGGGAGGGGCACAGGACATCTGCCCACACTGCACCCCTCCGAACTGTTGTCAAAATCTCCAAGAGCTCATTTTTTGAATGGTGGCCCTTAAACTAATTTTGTAGCCAGTTATGCACATCTCCATGATCCTGGCAGAAGAATTGCACTTTCAGGATGTTGTAGAAGTCCAAACTGTGAAGTGCAAAAGGTCACTGTGGGGCTGATGTGCTGAGAAAACTTCTGTACCCTTATCTCACCACTTAACACTGGTGTTCTTCCTGTCACTTCAAGGTTGCTGTGGAAAATGCCCTGGGCTTTCTTTACCTGGGTCACAGGCAGCAGCACTTGAGCAGTAAATAGCCTGAGTTTGAGTCTGCATTTGCAGACAAGAACATGGTGTAGACCTGAATTGATACGTGCGTGCAGACTGCTCTAAAGTATAAATGAGTCATGTATTGTGGAGCTTGCCGCGAAAGAATATGGAATTGTGAAACTGTAATGTATTATGTCAAAGCTGCTGTGAGCTAAAATAATCCCTTTGGGTAGGGAGGTAGGTGTTAAAGCTTTTTTGCAGAGTCAGAAGTTAAAAGCAGTGGCAGGGAGTACAGGAACAGAAAGCTGGATGTGCTCTTAGATGAGAGCACTTTTTCTATCCATGCTCAAAAGTGCTCTAATCTCCAGGTCTGTGAGAACTGCAGCAGGCTAGGAACTATGTACAAATTCCAAATAGTTTCTTTAAGTTTCCCACTGTTGTGTACAGGAATTGGAAGAACAAAAGCACTAGCAGTGTCAGGCTGTCAGTGACTGCTGCTTTGTTAGTGTCTATCCCACCTAATCCCATAGGACTAGACAGCCCATCAGTAAGACAGACAAATGGTCAATAGCTGGCCAGAGAAATACTGCTGCCAGAACTTTGCACAGGAGTGAGTAAACATGGCATGCTGCTTGGTCATTAACAGCCACTTTACAGAGAAAGCTTTAGACTCTATTTTTCATTTCTCCTCTAGACGAATGTTTCCACAATGCAAAATCAAAGTCTCTGGCTTAATCCCATATGCCAAGTACCTCATGCTGGTAGATTTTGTGCCAGTGGACAACTTCAGGTACAAGGTAAGTACTTTAAATAACAGAATTTATGCTGTCCTTCCATCTTTGTTTGAAGTAGATTAATCTTTATGCTTCACTAGGCACACTGATAAGTAAATTCTCTTTGGACAAAGTTCAGAAGTAATTGGTGGATTTTATGCCTCTCTGGAGTTATTTGTCAGTTTTGCTTGGGGAGCAGCTGGAAAGGTAACTAATTTTCATTGTAAGCAGTACAGTTTTAATCATGATTAACGACAGACTTCTCTGACAGCCGATGGGAGAGAGGGAGGAAAAATGAGGCCTAAACTTGGAGCTGATTTGGTAACATGATCATGGCTCATAAAAGAGAATCTGCTACTTGTGCTTCAGAGGGGTGCAGTGAATTGACATTGAAGCAAAGTTGCTGGAGCTTTCCCGTACTGAAAGCAGGAGGTTTTGTAAGCTTCAGATTTGTCTTTCCCTTCACAGTGGAATAAAGATCAATGGGAAGTTGCTGGAAAAGCAGAGCCCCATCTCCCTTGTCGCACCTATGTCCACCCAGATTCCCCAGCTCCTGGCAGCCACTGGATGAAAGAACCTGTCTCCTTCCAAAAACTGAAGCTCACCAACAACACCCTGGATCAACACGGGCATGTAGGTTGTGCTGTGTTCTCTTGGAATTCTTTGCAGATGAATGTTGTGAGAAATAAGTGAGATTTGTGAGAAATTAGATCATGTGGGAATTAAAACATGTCTGAGTGCTCTTTTGGCCTTCCTCACTCCAGCCCTTGTGCACTCGTAGCTATCTGCTGGGAAAGCTTTGGTCTGCATTGTCACTGCAGAGACTTGGTGGAGACACCAGTCCCAGGCAGGCACCCCTGGTTTGAAATGGGTGTCCTGAGAGCCTCTAGAGGAGACTTTGCACAGTGTGTTGGCCCTGGCTGCACGTAGAAACTTTCTCCTTTGTCTGTCCCTGTGCCAGATCATCCTCCACTCCATGCACCGTTACAAGCCGCGTTTCCACATTGTGCAGGCAGACGACCTCTTCAGTGTCCGCTGGAGCATCTTCCAGGTCTTCAGCTTCCCAGAGACTGTCTTCACTTCTGTCACTGCCTACCAGAATGAGCAGGTATGGTGTGCAAGCACTGCTTTTGGACATGGTGCTAAGTAGATCTTGTAGAGAATGATGTCTCTTTCCAAGCTACTCACCCTGTACACCTGTGACAGACTCTGGGAAGAAATAGTCGCATTATGGTTCCTATGGAAAATATCCTCTCTGTGATGAGGTGAATCATGCATCTTAATGGTATTAAGTGCACTGTCAGTGACACACAGAACCCCAAATGCAGTGAAAGGTACGGTCAAAAGTCCAGATATAGGTACTGACCCTATATATTTCTCTAGTTAGAGGAATTTCACCCAAATCCCTGCCGACCCTGGCAAAGTCTTTTCTCTGCATGTCAGTTCCTAATCAATGATGAGAGCTGCTGGGAGAGCTCAGATACTGTGGCAGGGGCATGGCCAAAACCCTCAGACAAGCTGTTGTAATAAATACTGTGGTAGAGGTCTTGAAACAGTGAAGATACCAACCAGTCACTGTGATACTGAATCTTGTTCCCTTTGCTTTAAGATTAAAAAGCTCAAGATTGACAACAATCCATTTGCTAAAGGTTTCCGTGAGCACGGGAGGAACACTCGAAGGTAAACTGATTTTTCACCTTAATTTCTTGTGAATTTTACCCAAGGCCTTTGACCAAAACTCTTCCAGCCAGCCTTGCCAAGCCTGCTGCACTGTACACACTGCATTTGCCTTTATCTGGGAATGATGTCCCCCTGTGCAGCCTCCTCCCAAGAGACTTTGGAAGTGGGAGGTGATAATTCCTACAGAAATGTGGGAGGTGTGACAAATTTGAGACCTGCATTCCCTTGCAAGCTGGAGCTAGACTGGAGTCTGACATGTGAATAGCAGTGATAACAGGAGTCCACAGCAGATCGTTTGGTCTTTTGAAGATCAGCTTGATTCTGACATTTGGAGGCTCCCTCATCTCCTTTTCCTGTAGGTGGAAATGAGCCTCTTCCAACAGGAGATTTTTGTCTGCCAGAGGAAAGATGGATACTAATACCAGCAAGATCTTTTGCCTGGTGTGAGGGCAGCCAGTGGATGAGATGGGAAAAAATTTTTAAATGCAACCATAGACTGGCAATAGAAAAGGAAAAAAATGCTTTTTTTCCAAGCAGAAATGTTACAAAAATATCTGAGATTTTGTTTTCTGTTATTTTGTGCCTGAAAAAAAAATCTAATTTCCTGATGAAAAAGGCCAAAACTGACTCTTTTTTACTTAAACTTTAAAAATGTTATGAATTTTCTTTTTCCTCCTAATAGTATCATTGCTGCCTAAGCTTAGCCTCATTTTCCATTTAGGAAAGAGCTGCTTCCAAACGACAGACCCACCCTACTATACACATACCTGTGTGCATATCCAACCCCGGGCTGCACTTATACACTCAGTGCCAAAACCTCCAGTGCTGAGTTTCCAAGGTGATCATGCCTTTTGTACGAACATGAGGCAGGAGCCCCTTTCCTGATTATCCCCAGTGTCATGGGCAAGGGCTTTTGCTGGAAGCACACACTGGCAGGCACATGGCTAACTCCAGGGTTGGGTGTGTTCCCCAAAGCCTGGCAGGTCCAATCACTGGGAGATGTGTACAGCTGTGTCTCAAAAGTTCATCCCACGATTTTAGCTTCCAGGGCTTGTCTAGCATCCCTGCATGTTTATCTAGGCAAAAAGCTTACATACAAGCTACCCCATGTCTTATTTCTTTCCAGGGAAGGACGAGCCAAATGCCAGAAGAGGAAGCTGCCTGAGGAAAAGGAGCCTGATGCTGAGGAACATGGTAATATTGATCACAACAAACACAGAGAATGATATTCAAAAGGTTTTTTAAGCTAGATGATTCCTTGCTGCAGCTCATGGTGCTGCTTGCAGTAGCACAGCTAAGGAGAGAGGGTAGGGCAGGACTGACTACCACAGTGTCTGGGCAGAAAAGAGTTGGAAATGGCTAGTTCCTTAAGGCTGAAGCACTGCAGAAGAGGTGTTAGTGTGTTTCCTTTTGCCATCCTGCGACTAATGCAGCTGCCAACAGACCATTGTGAACTCTGTCTCTCTCTTCCCCTTTCTCATTCTTTTCTATTCTTTCTTTTTCCTGCTGTGAGTCAGATTTTGAGAAGGATGAGAATGTAGATGTGAAGGAAGAGAGTAACCCCGTGGTGGTCAGCAGCGGATATCCCTTCTGGAGCTCGGAGCAGAATGGCAGCCATACCTTCCCTGCAGCTTCACCAGTGCCTGCTGACCAGAGGGAGGGTCTGGCCAGAGAGCAGCAAGTGCCAACACCGTCCTACCAGTCATATCGGTGAGTCCTACCTTCTGGTCCAAAGCCACTCTTTAATTGATGGGGTTCCTCTATTCTACTGGGTATTTCCTAAGGAAAACAGCCAGTTGGGAGTAGGGAAGGATGCCATTCTGTTGGACATCATACATGGGTGAGAGATGCTAGATTAGCTTCGATATAGATTCCCAGAGAGCCTTTCTGTGCTACTTCAAACCTACTGATTCTGGGTGTACTCATGTCTTAGCAAAGCTCTTTATTTCTCTGTCCCAAAATGCTCACCCAGCCAGCTCTGCATACTGCAGGGTTTGTCTGTCCTTTGGAGGAAGTGTGTTAGAGGAGTGGCAGGACTCCAGTGATTTTTTCCCTCCTTATTGCAAAGTCTGGGCACGAGTGAGCCCGGATTATAACTGAGCCAGAACTAAGATAGTCTGGACTTACCTTCTCTGGCATTTTGTTTTTCTTTGGGAGTGGCAGTGAGGCCTGGACTAAAATCCACACTAACAGTAAGATGAAGCAGTAAGCAGGGGAAGAGGGCATGCTAAGTGCTTGCCCTATCCTTTCCCCAGGGCATCGGTGTGAGTTTTCAGTGGTTTCTTGCTGCAGTAGGTTTGACTTGCTCTTCTCTCTGCCCTTGACTCAGGTTCCACGAAGCTGGGGACAGCCAGCAGCTTCCCACCCGCGATGCCGCAACCTTGAACGATTTCCGGGCAAGGTGCCATGCCTTGGATCTTGCCACTGTGCCCGAGCATGACTCCAAACAGCTCCCTGAGGGCTTCACCAACCTGCCTCCACTCCCCCCACCTCTGCCTCCTCCCCAGGACTACACAGGAGTGGTGAACATGGCTCTAGACTCTGTTGGGAAACCTGGGGCCCGAGCACCCATGTACAGTCCCTATGGCACCGAGCAGGGCCTCGGGCAGTGGATGGTGCCTTCCCACAGCCAGTACAGGGCAATGAGCTACTCAGCCTTCTCCACAGAGTACAACACACAGGGTGCTCCAGGACATGCCCATGGGACTGTGGCGGAGTGGAGCCAGTACCCTTTGTTCCCCTATGCCTGCTGGTGAATGGGGAGGACCCTTCCCAGTGGAAAAAAAACTGAAAGAAAATTGTAAATGAGTTGAAATTTGCTCTAGGGTGTTGGACTTTTGAAGTTTTGCCTACTCTAGGCAGGGTATTGCTGCAAGCAGTAGCATGGACACCTTCACTTCCTTGTCTCCTTGCACAACCACCCTCACCGTATTTCACAAGCAGTGACTAAACTGGTGGCTGCCCCAGCTATGTCACTGTGGGTTGGGCTGAATCAATGTGTTCTGCAGTGGGGTTTTTCTCCCAGCAGGAGTAGGAAACCACAGGATCTGTGTAAGCAGTGTTTAAAGAGCTGCTGAACTTGCATTCACAGGCTATTCACACCTTGCATTTGGCAGTTTCCAAAATCCTTTCCTCCCAGGACTTGGTGCAAGGAGGTAGGGGCTGAGAAGCTTGAGTAAGCTATCCAGGTGGCCAGAAAGCTGTAGACAGTATTGCAAAGATGAGCAAAACAAGCAACCACAGTGACCCTTGTGTGGTTTTCTGTTAGTATAGTCAAACTAAAGCTAGAGTCTTGCCTTTCTTCCAGCAGCAGAGGAGAGTAAAATGCGCAGCAAGGCGTGTCTGGAGTGCAGCAGTGGGTCGTGCAGGCAGGGAAGAGCTTGTCTCATGCAGGAGAAGCAGCAGCAAAGCTGTGTGTTGTGTCTGCGTGTCCCTGTGCCCATCCCTCCTCTGTCACCCCTAGATTCAAGGTCAGTGAAATGCTCTTCTTTCTGCAGAGGTGGAGGGAGGTTGTTCATGGTATGTGGGAGGCTACTCTGGGGGTTTCCAAGGTTGTCAGTAGCAGGGCCACAAACAGCAGGGCTCTTTTATCACTCCAACCTCATCCTTCAGAGGGAAAGCAAATCTTCCACTGTGAACTTCCTGCTCCCACACCCTGCCACCCCTGGAGAATATAATTTATAGTTGTGGCTCTTGTGCTGCACTGTGAGTGTAAAGTCTCATCTCACTGCTGTTTGGGAGTCTGTAGGGATCTGCTTCTATTTTCAGTTATCAGAGCAGTTTCATGTCCCTCCTCTCTGGTCCCATCCTGGGCAGGAGCTGCTGTGCCAGCAAGCAGCCTGCACACTGCAATGCAAGGAGGGTTTCCTTTCATCTTGTTAGAAGTGGGAAACCTCCCTGTTTGCCCATGTGTCGAATGGGCAATGGGGTCTTGTGTGAGACAGGCGCTTTGCTTCTCAGGGAGGATAGACATGTTCCTAGTTGCTATTTAGGGAATGTTTTCTTGTCACACTAATAGCTGCTGTGTGGCCTGTAGCCATCAGTAGGCAGTGAGGTGTGTCATTTAGCTTGTGTGCCAGATGGTTTTCTTTCTGTGTCTGTGCTCGTGTGCATAGCAAGATGTTGTTCATGAGCAGATCTGGGCAGGTTTGTGCCCAGTGCATCAGGACTGGTATGCAGGTACACTGGGAAAGGCTGTGTGCTGGTCTCTTGGGGTACCAGGTCAGCACTGTGCATCTGCATAGCATAGAGGTGTTGAGCCTTGTTTGTTGTTGTTAAAATTACTTTGAAAAGTAGCCCTGTAAATTTGTGGACTCAACTATAATGACTACTTCCTGATTTAAATTGTATATTGCTTACTGCTTTTGTACCACAATTATGATATGTACAGAGCAGCAGAGTACTTCCCCTGAGCTTCCCAGGATTTGAGGATGTGCAGCATTGGAATAAAGGTCAGACTTCACCAGAGTACATGTACATAATGCCCTGTTAGCTTCTCCTCTGATGGCACCCTGGCCAGTAGTGATTTGTTCCTGCTGTGCATGACACGCATGTGGATGTGAACAGCTCACTAAAAAGAAATCCGGTTGGGGGAAAAAAACTGTGGAGGAGGTTGTTTTTAACCCCAGAATATTGTGATTTCCTGCTGTCCAAATATCAGCTGCATGAAGGCAGGTCAGCTGTAAAAGGCAGTCCTCTGTGGATGAGAAAAATAGCCTGTCTCTGACCATTAGCAGCTGATATTGCCAACACTGTTTTTCACATCGTGGAAATTAGATGAGCAGAATGGCTGGAGAGTTGAGTGAGTGCCTTGAGCATCGTGTGCAGGGACTGGGGGGTGGTACTTTCCACACAGCAGTCCTCCTGGCACCTGCCAGGATTGCTGCCAGTGCCATGCTCACAAGAAAAGAGAAAGAATACATCCCCTCACAGGCTATCTGGTTAGATCTCTTTCTTTATAGCTGGGATGTGTTTCCCTGTCACAGGGTGCTAATGAGGATGAAAACCATGCTGTGCCGAGTATAAGTAACTGAGGAGAACTGGGCAGCACTGGGAAACTCTTGTGCAAATATGAGTGCAATGTTATTTTTTTTGAATTTTCAGCGTAGCACTGTGGGTGGGCAATACCTGGGCCTGTCAGGAGAGCTGGTTTGGCAGATGGCTCTGCACTAGGGTAAGAGACTCAGCCTTGTGCCTGGGACGAGCCATTAATTACTCATCAGCCTTCTGTTGCAACAGGACTGCTTGCCCTTCTTCAGTGAATCATCCTGCTTATTAGAGAAGTACCTTTACTTTCCCTCTCGACCGTCTCTGGTTAGAGACTGCGGCTTGGCTGGTTTGTGAAGCCTTTGGAGATTTTGCCCGTAGGTGTGTGCTCTGGGCTCTGCTCCCGCCTCCTCCCTTTGCAGTTCCCACTGTCTTGTTTTCTTCAGCTGTGGCATTTAAAAGTCTGTATGAGCTCGACTGAAACACTGTTTTTGCACGCATGTGAGATAATGTAATGCCTCTGACAGCTTCAATAAAGAGAAATGAGACATGCAGAAGGCAGGCTGTTACGAGTAATAAAATAAACTCAAAAGTGTGGGGTTTATGCATCTTTTTCAAGCACACCAGTGGCTCCTCTTTAGTCATGTTACCTGGGGCCAGTTTGTACATGCATGACACACGCTGTTGATCTCAGCGTTCATTGTTCTCTGCAGCGTATTCAGCAAGCCTCAGGTTATCTGCTTGCACTTCTAGATGTGACTCAGGCTCTTGCACCAATTCTTTGCAGCAAATTGTTTATTTTCTACGTGTTTTCTGCTCCTTTCCTGCAGAAGAGTTACATAAGGAGGAGGGCAAATGGACTATAAATGGGATCTAGGTACATTTCCTATGGGAAATAAAGATCTTGATTTATTTTGGTTTCTCCTACTGGTTTTTGCAGCCTTAAGCCATGTCTGACACTGCTTCAATGCAGATAGGAATGGCAGAAAAATGCTTTCTTGCCAACACTGCAGTTCTTCCCCAGGCAGCTGCAGGCTCGGGAGAGGCACCTGTTTCCCTGCAGCACCTCAAAGTGCCCATGGCTCTCTAGAGAGACAGGGAGTGCTCCCAGGGCTGCAGGGTCCCCTCTCACCTGGCCCAGGACGCGGCCTCTGCACTTGGACCCACTCTGGCTCTGCAGAAGCAGCTACCAGATGGTTTCACTAGGAGCTTGTCTAATTTCCAGGTGCTGTAGGGAGAGATGTGCTCAGCTGGTGCAAACCAAGCTCACTGTCTGGTGCCATCAGATCAGCCTCCTGTCCTGGCTGCTCTCTGGCACCTTGTGCAGCCCCTGGTGTTTGCAGCAAATCCTGTGGAGCAGGGTAGGGTCTGCCTGTCCCAGCAGGGCTCAGTGGGGGCCCAAGAAGGCTCCTTGCATGCAGAGAGGCATGAGGAGATCCTGGCAAGCAGCATTTCTATGCCCAGGTGGTGTCTCTTGAATCGCCTTGTGCTGGACAGCCAGGCTGAGCCCAACTCTTTGCTTCCTTTGGGTTGACCCGACTGCCCAGTGTGAGGTGTCTGTCGTTTAGTGCTCTGTGAGCCTCCCAGGAGACTCCTGCGTGCATTTCCTTGGTCAGCACGTGTACTGGGTCACTTTAAGCAAATCCAAGGCAGCAATGCAAACCCCCCTCCACGAATGACAACATTCTTAAGTCAAATGTTTTTTTATTGCAGAGCTTAAAAGCCGCTTAATTCCCGAGCAAGCCCCAGGTTAGGATCCCTTCGAAGCCTCTTAGCAGGGGGGATGCAGCATTTGGCTGGCAGCAACTAAGCTGTCCTCACCCACCGTGTGGGGCTGGACCAGCACAGAGTCAGATCCCTCCTGCCTGGAGCTGCCTGTGGCTGCCAGTCCTTGCCCATCAGCAGCCCAATGTGCAGCTGCAGGTGTCTTCACTTACCTGCTTGCCTGCCCTCAGCCTCCAGTCACTTAGTGACTGGCCAAGAGCAAAGAGAGAGGGATAAAACTGTGTAGGGCCAGCTGGGGAAGGGAGTTTTTGCCCAGGGTGTGGAGAGGGCTCCTCTGCCCTGTTCCCCTCTGCTGGCTGTGCAGAGCTCACCCCGTGGCTGGTGGGCTCGAGCCGTGCCCGGGGGCACAGCGCGCTGCACTTTTGCTGTGGCTGTGTGGGGCCTGTTCCTGCCTGTCTCTGGGGCTCAGCTCCCAGCTCCCCAGGCTGTGGGAAGCAGCTGTGCTCCCTGCCTGGATCCCCACGACTCCAGGTAAGCTGCTTTTGCTGTCATGCCTTGCAGAGCTGTAGTGAGGTTTCAATGTGGTTTCTGGACATTGCAGTAAATGCAGCTACATGCAGCTCACAGGACTCGGTGAAGGAGGTTGGGAAGGTGTTTCTTCCCCACTGCACACGATGTGCCCTTCCCAGATCAAACAGTGAAGCACTCGGTGTCAGACAAAATTTTAAGCAAGGGTGAAGCAATCCTTCAATTCAGGGGTCAGAAGAAGTGCTGCAGCTGTGCTGAGCAGTGTTGCTGCTTAGCTTAGTTTAGTGTTATTCCTTTTTTGTTTTTCCAAGTTGTGTGAGTTTGTTTTATGGCCTGAAATACTTTGCTGTGGAGTGCTGGATTGCCTCTGACACTTCTCTAATACTCCTTTTTTTATCCTTTCAATGTGCAGGTGTACAACTGCAGTGTTCCTGCCCAGACAGCACCCTGCCTGGTGAGTGTAATGGATGGATTTAATTTCCATCTCCTACAGTTCTTTGGGGACACGCTGAGATTTTTTATTTCTTCCTCCTCTATTTTTACGGAAGAGGGTAAATTCTGTGCCTCCATAAAGGAGAGTGGGAGTGGGCAGCCAGAGATACAGGACAGGCACTCCATCAGTCACGCAGCCAGGCATAAAGCATTGCTCACTTCTGCTATTGGCCTCTCGTTGTACAAATAAGACTGTACATGTAAAACAGCAGCTGTTCACAGGAGAGACCTCCTGTGTGCTGGCACTGTCTCTCCAGCTCCCATCTGTGGGGTTGCAAAGCACCGGCACCTGGAATCTCTGTAACATCCTTGCTGGGATGCATTAACGGTAGATCTGCGTGGACTTGCTGGAGCAGAGTAGACAGGGATGAGTCAGACCTGATTCCTGTCACACCACGGGGTCTGTCCCCATGCTGGCTCTGTTTGTGCTGAGCAGCCAGCCCTCTGCTCGCCCACAATCTGGTTTGGGCTCTGCTTTACCATCTAGAAGGAGCTCTGTGGAGCAGCTTGGGCACCACCCAGCACCATTTGAGTGAGGAGGGAATGGGAATTGCTGCAGTCAGCCCTGCTGCATCCTTTGGGGCAGCCCCAGTCATTATTCTCCAGGGATAAAGGCAGTGAACGATGGAGCAGTGGAGGGGATGTGATCAAAACTGCTCTGTTTACCAAAGGGATGTGCTGAGCATTGCACTGGCATAGGCTGAATGGCACTAATGTGCTCCTTGAGAACCCCTGGGGACACAGGGGCATTTTGAAATCACGGATGAGAGAGCCAGGCCAGCCCAGCGAGGTTTGCTCAGCAGGCCTGGCTGGCAGTCTCACGGGGAGCCTAGCCGCATGGTTCTCATCCTGCCCGTATGGCTGTTAATGGCCCTGTCCTGCCTCCATCCTCGGGGACTAATTGCCTCACACTTGAGCAAATGTGCTGGTGGTTGAAAGGAGTCTATCGATTTGTGCGTATTCCTGAAAGCCTCACAGGGCTCTGTTGCCTTTGAAGTGTAAAAGCATCTGTCTGTCTCTGCTCCTCCAGCAGTCTCCTGCCCCATTTGCATCTCCTCTCAGCTCCCAGGGGCTGCTTGGGAGTCCACCCTGGGCCCCGTGGTGGATCCTGCCATGGGGAGATGGGACTTGGAGACAAAGGTGCAAAGCTTCAGTCTAGGAGGAGGGTTGAGCTCAGCTTACAGCTCAGGGTGCTCAGGATGGAGCTGTTCCTGGGGGCCAGTTTCCAGTACTCCAGACTGGGAGTGCTCCCCTTGCGTGGTTATCTGTGGTGGGTGTGCTGATTAGGAAGGAGAGGAAATAGGCCCTGGCTTCTTCCCATTGTGGTGCTTAGCTCCCCATGCAAGACAGCTTTGACTGGGAAAGAATTAAGGTCAGACCTGGGTTTCTTTGGATGATCTACCATCCCAGAGCTGAACTGTGAAGAGATGACCAGAACCCATGATGGTTCTCTGATGTGCATTTGAACAAATACTATTGAAATGCAGCTGAGTCCTTTTTCTGTGAGTGGACAATTTGGCCTGTCATTCTCCCTGGACAATTGCACTGGCCCTGGACAGGCTGTGCTTGTCCACACTGGGGCATTTTCATTTAGGCACAACCTGGCAGGGGTGACTATTTCTGGAGCCAGAGCTAACAGCTCTGTCACTCCTTAGTTATCGCTGGGTAGTGGTGAGAGGACAGTACAGATAACTCAAGGCCAGAATTGCAGGGGCTGCCTGTAGCCACTGCCATCCAGCACCTCCCAGATGGTGAGCTGGGTTTCTGATTTCAAGGGGCCTCAGCGGAGCAGCCATGGCACCTCACTGCTGGAGGCCGTAAATGGGCTCCCATCTGCTTTTAATGATCAGTAGCACTTCAGTGCTTGTTTATTCCCATGTTTTATGCTTCAGCAATAAAATACTGCTTCAGTTTGTTCAATCCATCCTGGTGCTGGATGGAGATGAGTTCACAGCCTCTGACAAAGAGGTCCCAGCGGTACACAGGATGTTGGGGCTCTTTTTAGACAGCTGGGCAGGATCAGATGATGTAGTGGCTTTTGAAATACAAACACCAGTGGGTAGCACAGAAGACAGGGCACACAGCTCAGAAAGACATCTTATCCTTGGATTAACAGAGACTTGGTTCTAGAGTTGGAACTGTCTGCCCTTCTGTCTCCCCACGGGGCAGCACAGAAGCCTGAAGTGGAGGCAGAATGAAGTTAGTCCCAGCTTTAAACCAGGTACTCGAGGAAATTTGAGTCCCAAAGTACTGCCCATGGTGGTCACTCATCTGCAGTGTTGTGCTTTAGCCCTCCCGTGCTATTAGATGGTGGTGGAGGTAGCAGAAGCACTGGCAGGGTCACCTCTCACCATGGGCACACACCAGTTCTGCAGCAAGTTACCAAACTGTACTGCAGTGCTCAGGGCAGCTACGGCAGGACTGGAAGTTATGCAACGTTCTGTGGGGTCAATACAGTCTAATATTAGATTACTCTAAGGGGAGAACTGTTTGTAAGGGGCTGTGAGGCTCTCTGATGTTGCTTGCTCTCCCTTGCACGCTCGTGTTACGTGCCCAGCATGTCCAGGAGCAGAGAGCCTGGCTGCCCACAGCTCTGGCACTGGGGGATCATCCTCTGCAGGGACAGCAGGAACACTTTGCAGTCTCTGGCAGTTGGTGTCTGAGGATCCTGAATCGTTTTTGCAAACACCAGCTAAGCTTTTCAGCACACTTAAACGTGACCGTGTCCTGCGGGGTAGGTGGGGACACTACTGCAAGGAGAGATTAAAGACAGTAAACCACAGGGGGAGAAATGGGCTCTTTGTCTCCCTTCTGACTTTTATAGAGACCTGGAAACCTTTTGCTTTCCCATCTAACATTTATTTGTCTTCTACAAACGGTGGAGAAACAGTCTCCTCTATTTTATTTCCAAGCAATATGCTCCTTGGAGGATCTTTAGCTCTGACCTCTAAAGAACATTGATTTTCAGCAGCGACCCTTTTTTCCCAACTGTTTGTCAAGGCTTGGAGCTTTAGGTGGCAACTAAAGAAAGATTTTAACAAACTAATTAACCCCCCTCCAAGTCATTCAGGGTCTGTTCCCTTGGTGCCACTGATGTTGCATTTGTGCTAATTTCTCCTGGAAGGTCTAATGTAGGGGGAGCGATTAAAGGAAGCTTTGCTCAGGCTGCTTTGCCGCAGCAGGAAGAGGGAAGGTGGCAGCCACCACTCTTGTTTGGTTATTGCTGTCCCCAGGGTACTCCACCCAACCACTGCTGCAGCCAGGGCCCTGCTCTAGGTACACCTGGAGTGCACCACTGATCATCCAGGTCCCAGCGACATGCAAAGCAAAACACTCCCTTAAATCCCACCAGGTACTCTCCAAAACAGCCTCAGGTTACACCAAATGTGTCTCCCCAAGCTTCCCAAACAAGCACAGAGACGGGGTGTGGAGGGAGGGAAGGGTGTTTTGCAGAACCAAGCTGGTTTTGCCATCTTGGTGTCAGAAGGGCTGTCTGCTCCTCTGGTGAGCCTGGACAGCTTTCAACTGCAAATGAAGCAAATGGCAAAGCTTTGACAAAGGGTCTTCCCGGCCTCTGCCCTGGCCCAGTGCTGGGTCCAACCTCTCAGCCCTTTACTCCTGCTGATGGTGTAAAAGCTCCTGGAGTTTGGGCAGAGCTGTGTTATGGTGCCCTGGAAAGAGGAAACCCTGATTCCTGTGGATGGTCCTAGTAGCCTTGTGCCACTGGAGCTGAGTGGGGCTCTGGGTGGCAGGAGACAAGCAAAGGCAGCATCAGGGCATCATGCTCCTCCTCGTGCTGCTCCCTGCCCAGAAGGGGGGGAGAAATAACGCTGTGATTCCTGGGATGTGGGGGCTGGGGCAGTCTGTGAGCTGTGGCACGAACTCCTTGAGTCCAGACTATAAAGTACTTCACAGGGCTGTCCCAATTGCCTGGCCTATTAGTTTTACGGAGGGGCGTGTTGTGAGGATGCAGTTGATCTCCTTTTGCCACGGTAATGAAACTGTACCCGCTGTGGGGAGGGAGAGCCTGGCAGGGAGGCAGGGGGAGCCTGTTCGGGCGTTGGGGTCACCTCCCCCCGGGGTCCCCGGGCATCTGACAGTGCTGGCTGTCAGCATCGGTGCACTTTGGCGAGGAGAGCCTGCGTCCCTTGGCCCAGCCAGGGGTTCCTCCCGGCCCCAGCGGAGGAGGATGGAGTTGGGCGGATGCACAGGCAGGGGCACAGTGCCACCCAGTGACTGCGTGTGACCTGAGAGGGGACAGCTGGGGCAGCCTGCAGCGGGTTTGCTGCAAAGGTGCTGAGGCCTGGAAGCTGCAGCGAGAGCATCCCAAGGTGATGGAGAATATGGGAGAAGCTGAGAAACCATCAGCATCATTGCTCTGTGGTTACAGTGCAGAAGGGCTGAAGCTCTGGTGCTGCTGCATGTCTGGAGTGAGGGTTTGTGTCAGTGACCTCTGACATTGGTCAACTGCTCCTACACCAGAGCTGCCAGTACAGAAAGTCCTTCCTGGCTTTACCTGGGCAGCCTGTTACTTGCACCTGAAACACAGGGGCTGTGTGCTTTCCTTCCAAAGTGGAAACCTATTCCAAATGCTTTCAGGTGCCCAAACCAAAATTCCAGTACCTCCTCCTAAACTGAATATGCCTGAGAATTGCTGCCACACAAGAGGTGCCAGGACAGACAGTTCTTCCTGCCTTTACCCTCCCCTGGGCCATTACTTCACAGCAATGAAAAATGGGCAAGTTTGATTTTTATCTTTTTTTATGACAAGTTAAGGATAGCATCAGTGTGCTCCAGGACTGGGCTGGGCTTGTCACTTCTGTCAGGAGCATCCCTGGGGGTCTCTGGCTTGGCTGCCGAGCAGTGGGTGGGCTGAACAGGAGTTGAGTGCCAAGTGTTCCAAACCAGCTCCTGTTGTTCACTTATGCCAGTCCCTTCTGTCTGTTCAAAGCAGCATACTCCCCTCAGACTCGCCACTCCTCCCAAGTTAGTTGATCTCAGGTGCAGGGGCAGCAGGGGGAAGGCAAAGCAGCACTGCCCTTCTGCCCCCCCTGCCCTCTGACAGCCCAGCGAGAGCTGCTCTTGCCCAGGGTCTGCAGAGGATTCACTGGATAGCACAGACTGGGAATCACAGGGCAATGGAGGGGGTTAACAGTCCCTGGGATCCACTGTCCCTGGTGCTTCAGTGATACATTTCTAGACCAGATGCAAGACTACAAGTGATGGATTTTTCAGCACTGACTTTCAGCCGCCCTTGTTGGCCCAGCCAGGACGTACAAAGCCAGTTCCCTGTGGATACCCCAGATTTAGCTCTGATCCCAATTGTCTGGTGTGCCAGCGGCAGGTTAGACTAATAACTCGTGCAGGGAGGGTTCTGGTTACAAAATGCCTGGAATGAAGTAAGCAGGTGCTGGGAAGGTTATCTGAGGGGAGCACTGCGTTAATTCCCCATCGTTTCTCACTCCCCCTCCTGCCTCTGAGGCAGTGGATGGCATCTTCTGCAGGTGAGGCTGCAGCTGGCACCTGAGGGGCTGCCAGTCCCCCGGAGAGCAGCTGTCACACCACTGAGCAGGGGCAGTAGCTCAGCTTTTAGCTCCCAGGGGTTGTGCCAGTCTGGAGACCCCGAGAAGCAGATGGGTCCAAGTCACAGTGGTGGGTGCCTGGTTCCCAGGCTGCTCCTGTGGAGGGTGGGCACCCGGAGCAGTGCATGGATGACCTGACTCAAGCTGGGCACACAACAATCTCCGTTAATGAGTCGCAGTAATTGGTGCCACTTTGGCTGAAGGCAAGCTCTTAGGGCTTGGATTTCTGAGCAGGAGGCTCACTGGGACAGCTGTGATGGTTTGTTCCCTGCTGCCTGCCAGTCCCGCTTGGACACGCAGTCCTGCTGCAGGGGCTCAGCTGTTTGCACAAAGACTGCCAGTTCACAGCTCAGGGTATGGGGGTAACCTGAAACTGGACCTGCTTTACCTTACCCTGCTGAGCAGGGACTGGTGGTTCAACAGCTGCTACAGGAGCAGCTGCTCTGCCCTCTAAGAAAAGGCAGAGGGGACAGTGTGTAGGGGATAGTGTAAGGGACAGAAACTGCTCCAGCTGCTCCAAGGTGAGCCATCCCTGCTGGTGAGCATAGACCTGAAGAGCTTTCCTATGTGCACAATCCACACTGTGGTACATCATGTGAAAAATTACAACCGTGTTCTTCTTGGCAGCATTTTATATGAGGTGTATTTGGGTGTATTTCCTACTGGTGTAAGCTCCAACAGACACACCTCTGGGTGACTCTAAAGGGGTGTTTTATCAGAAATAAACCCTTTTCATTAAATGAGGGTGGCAGACTGATAAACCCAGCTCATCCCAGCTACTTTCCAC
This sequence comes from Acanthisitta chloris, assembly GCF_000695815.1. Taxonomy (NCBI): domain Eukaryota; kingdom Metazoa; phylum Chordata; class Aves; order Passeriformes; family Acanthisittidae; genus Acanthisitta; species Acanthisitta chloris. The sequence continues at coordinate 84,322 of NW_008687932.1, forward strand.
TGGAAAAAAATCAAGGCTTACACTGCCTGATGTTGGACTCACTGAACTAGTTCAGATTTGCACTGGTGAAAGCCTGGCTGCAGGTAAGCCAGAAATAAACCCAGCTTGTGTTACTGTTCGTTTCTCATTACCTTTGACTTTTTGCTGAGCACACTTGGCTGTTGCTGGAGCTTTAGGTGCTGCTGTGCTGGGCACTCCTGGTACAAATCCCGTGCCAGCTGCAGCGAGGGCAGAGCTGTGCCAGCCCCTGAAGGTGAGCAGTAAGCGCAACAATCCCCAGGCACATTCAGTGCCTAATGAACATTTAGTGTCAGAGAGCCTGGGTGGTACCACGAGGGGCCCAAGCCCTGCACTGGGAGGGGTGTGCAGCACCTGTGTTTGTTTGCACTGTGCACCCCTTACCCTGCTCAGGGAACCTGTGGGTGAGATTCAGTGTGCAGGAGGCAGATGGCTGGAAGAGCAGGGACACTTGGGTTTGCCACATAAAGCAAGATATGCCATGAGAAGCAGCCACAGCAACAGGCCAGTACTGCCAGCTTTTGCCAGGAAGCCAAAGGCACACAAAGCAGCTCGAAACAGGATTATCAAGCCCACTGCATGTACCTCACCTATTCCTGTGTCTAAAGCACAGCTGGTTTTCTCCAAAATATAACTTGCCAAAATTTGACTATGCCTTGATAAGACGCTATGCAGAGTTGGCTATGAATGTTTATTAACATCACATGGAAATCTGAACTCCAGAGAAGACAAACACAAGGCTGTAACCATACCTACAGAGTCCAGGGAACCAATGCAAACTTTGTAGGCTTCTCCTTTGCAGCAGCAGAGTGTCTGGTGTTCCTCTTAAGTTTTCCTTCTATACAGGATCATCTCAAGTATCAACACTTTGTTAATGATTTAACTGAAAAAACTCTTTAGTTAGTGCTACTCTTGATCTGGATTGACTATAAAGGCAAAAGATGACCAGGATCCGGTTCTGCCGTGCAAAAGCAAACATTCCTGACGTGTTATGCTGGCACCTCTCTGCAGGGGCTGGAGTGCCACTCTGCTCTCCAGTGCTTGCACAGGTTAGACCTAATTTACTCAAACAACAATAAGCTCAATTCAAACCATATGCATAAACCAGTCATTCTCACAAGCACAGTCAAGGGTGTCACAGTAAAAGGTTATGGTTTCCAGAGCCCTTCAAAAGCCTCAGCCACAGAGCAGCGTTAATGACAGTGGAGGAACAGCACTGACATGAGGCTGGAGTGACAATCTTTATAACCAGAGCTGCATCTTTTTTCAGGTGAACCTCCAGAGCCCAGCAGCATAGTCTGAGGAGAGGCACAAGGATGGAACAGGAGAGTATCATTCAGCCTGGCAACAGCATTTTCTCCTGCTTAATTCTTCCTTTGATTCTGGAAAACTGCAGCTGACACTCTGTTCACCCACAAAACAGGGCCTCGACGTGACTGAGTAAGGGCCTGAAGGCTCTGCTAGTATTGTCAAGGTTTTCAGACTAAAGACAACAAATAATACTGTAAGTTGAGGCAACTTTTATTTAAACCTTACAAACAGGGCATTAGGGAAAAAAAACCACAGTGGCTTGATGTTGGGACCAGTTCTATGAATTAAGTGGAGTAAGAAATTAAAAAGGCACTAATCTTCAGAAAAGACACTCCATATATTCTAAGAATATAATTCGTTTAATACTGTTAATCTTGTAGCACAAAAAATAAAACAAGCTATGATCCCCAAAATAAATTTTAAACGCTTACACTTAATATTATTGCCTGAAGATCATAGTCTTTAAATTACATATTGTGTTTTAAAGTTCACACAGTGAAGACTGTCTCAAATACAAGGCCACCTTTCCCACTGCAGTAATTGAATCCCTGTCCCAGAACACACTTCAACACAGATAAACAGAAATGACAGCTCTACACGAACGCTCTCACTGGTCCCAAAAGACAGTCTTTTAGGCAGGTCTCACTTCCAAATGAAAGGATTGAGGAAAATGCTTGAAAACTCAACTAGAAAACCAAGGCAATCCACTCATTCCGAGGATGTTAAGACAATATAAAAAAATTACTTTACAGGCACATGAAATGGCACAAAGAATGCTTTTTTCCCTTTACAAAAATAATGCTCAGGCTCTGCAGAGCCCCAATCCAAACAGGATATTCCCTTTTGTTTATTCTTTCTCAATTTGTAAACAATCATGAACTAAATTAGCGCTTATCCAGTGATGGACACTGATTTAAACAGTTTTCATTTCAACTTTCAAACTGGTCAGAGGCTTCAATGTCTATATACACTGTACACAGCAAGAGGAAACCAAGCAAGAAGCCTCTCATGATAGTTAACTGTTGTGGCACCAGGTCATTACACCAGCTCCTAGTTCCAAAGTAAGAACAACTTTAATGGTGCATAGATTGAAGTAATCACTTGCAGGCTCTCATGCTTCACATGACGGATACCTCACACGCCCAAGAACATCTACACTGATAGGTCATCACTCCAATTTAAGAGGTTTCATAAAGCAACAGACAGCACACGTGTAAGCAAGCAACAAGCGATTGAGAATCCAGAGTCCTTCAAAGAGAAACACACTGATCAAATGAAGTCTTTATATGAAAATACTTGTCTCATAGTAAAATAGCAAAAACACATTTTGAAGCAAGGTTACAATCAGCTTAGGCTGGTCAGTATGCTACATTGAAAACCACATTTTACATACCTGAACCACAGCGCTGCTGTTCCGAGAAACACTGTTCATTTGTGGCCTGAAACCAGGTTCACAGAAGTTTAAGAATTCTTGTCTTTGCACCAGATGCCACTACACACAGATTTTTGCATAGTTTGGAAGGTAAAATATTTTGCTTTTCTGCAGTATCAGAACATAATTAAACCTAAGACAATGTTTGTGTTCAAAGCTTACACCTTAATTCCATGAGAGGATGAGTCAAGACATTTATTTCAGTGGAAAAAATCAGGTTAAAGGCTGTGTTCAAGGTCTCGAATCTCACAGTATTTATTCACTGTGCAAAGGAAGAATTCTACGATCAGTCTTCTGAAGAGCTGCCTGTAAGTAGGTCAGGTCTGAAATAAGATTTCTCTGCAGCAGACTGAGTTTAGTGCAGTTTCTGTATTCCAAAGATGACTTTCAGTAGTACAATCTGTGTAGTAAACGTATGGGTATCGTTGGGGCACCGAAGAAGCAATGACCTTCTTTAGTTAAGAGAGCTGCATAGCTTTTCTTTGCAAGACAAAATGTCAATGCCTATTGTCAAGAATTACAGCACCAAACACTTCAGTCAATGCTACTCTACTTCACAGTTAATTTGGTAGTAAAATGCTCTACAAGAACTTCTAGACTGTCAGCCACTCGATCAATACTACGGAAAACAGCTAACAGATGAACGGAGACGTCTTTTAAACGTGGCATTGTGAACCTCTTGTTGCAGATGCCATTTCTGCAGTTCTTCAGTGCCTTCCAGCTAAGGATCTCGTGGCACTTCCACATCAACTAAGAACCACGTGCTTTTATTAGGATCAAGCAACACAACTCAACAGGAAAACATGCTGGAACTTAAGACAATGTTTATACCATTTGACATCTACAAGAACTGTTGAGATTCTGCAGGTGTTTGAAGTTTCTCACTTGGCTACAACCGACAGCCTTCGTAAGCTGAACGATGGGGGTTGCTGCTCTGCCAGCTTCCACACCAGGCATTTGCTGTCTGAAAAGGGAGGGTGTGTAGTTGTAGCCTTTGCAGACATGTATTCTGTTAATTCAATGTTCCATCATTTTACAAAGAGCATTCCAGTTCACCTACAACTTGGGTTGGCAGAAGGTGGCACAGGATACCACTGTCCCTACTGTGCCCAGGCTCAGGATGTGCAGCTGCATGGCATGAACTGCACTCACTCAGCTGCAGCCATACAGTCCCTACTGTAAGTACAATTACAGCAGGATAGCTGAGGTACAGAAATAGGGAAGAAGCTGCACTGGTGACAGACACCTCTGTGGCCTCCTCCAGCCTGAGCAGTAACTTAGCACAGGGGGGACCCAGGCAGCTGACTCCAATGAACCATCTCCTAGAGGATGCTGGGAGGGGAAGGGACCTGGGGCATACACAAACCAGAGCCAACTCACTTGGAAGGGTACTAAAAGATGGCAGCATGCAGAGGACTTGGGATACAAGCATGGGAAAAAGAAGGGGAGGAGAAAAGAAGATGAAAGCAGCTCTGGAAAAGAAGCATGGCAACACAGACACCCTAGAAAAAGGTACTGTGTTTGAAAAGGAGCTTTCAATGAGCTGGGGCTGGCATAGCTAGGAAACTTGGGAGAGAGCAGGGAGCCTGAAGAGAAATGGATGTAAAAGGTGTTTAAGTAAGAGGATTTTATCACTATTTACCGAGCTTTTCTGTCCCACTCCTCTCCTGCCTCTCCACACCATGGCAATCTGATCAATCAGTCTACCAAGTGACAGCTGGGTGACAAGCACTTCTATGCTAGTCAATGTACACTTTCGACACTGCACAAGAGCTGTATGTAGACCAGGCCAAAGTGTTTCCCCTCAAAGCTCACTTTCTACAGTTAGTGCTTGCAAGAATCAACAGAAATGCATTAAATATGTCAAAATCAGGTTACAAGTATCAACCCCTCCTAAGTTTCCTTATAAATAAATGCCTCAGCTTCAATGCAGCTCAATCAATGGTTATTTGCATTTTACACACACTGTTTCAAGAAGGTCAACAACAAGCTCAAGAGTTAACAGAAAAGAGCAGTGTCTAATACAACTGCTTAGGATACATAAGCTCCAATTATTGTCCTTTAAAGAGACCATCATTTTAAATGTACTACCTTAGGAGAGGTCGGTTTAAAACTAAAATCTTCTTCAGTCCTAAAATTGCATTTTTGTTGTTGCTTTTTGTTGGGACAGTAATGCACGAGTTGTATGTTTGATCTAAGATAAGGGCTCTTCCTACTGAGCAAACCAAAAAAAGTCCATCAAGTCTCTACAGGAAAGGTATTCTTCCCATACCTCTCTGCTACGTTCCGGTTCAGTCTTCTCCAGCTTAAGGCCCAATTTAAAAGTGAAACTAAATTCTGGATGACGCAGCTATGGTATGAAGGTCAGGCAGTGACTTCAGTTGTATGTACTCCAAACGTATATTAAAAGAACTGTCAGACTGAAGCAAGCTGGAAAATGGGCAATGCTAGCAATGTGCCATTAAGTCATCGTCTGACCTCAAACAATGCTAATGATAGCCAGGAAAATGAAGCAGCAGTGTATATCGGGCACAGGGAGTCACTCGTTCTCCTCTGGGTTTTGAGGGTCAAATATTTTGACATGTGTGAAAGGGAAAAGCCCTTTCCGACCGTTGACTTCTCCTTCCCACTGACCGTTTATATTCATCCTTGTAACCTTCACAATGTCTCCAACCTGCATAATTAGGAAAAAAAAAGAAATTATCACACCTGGGAATCTCACCTCTGATACAAATCCAAACCAAATGAAGAGGAATAACATATACAAGCCCATCATTGGGAAAGAAACCTCACCAACTTCTTGGCTAAGGTTCAATTGAAAAGTTACTTTTACTTAACTGAAATACCAATACTTGGCTGCTGAACATGCTCATGTTTTCTGTACTCTCAGACTCTTCACTAAATGTATATTTAAACAGACAACTTACTGAACTACACCTGCACCTACAGCAAAGCTGACAGCTTCAGGCAACATCTTTAGCTTAGATATCAATGACCACACTAAAGCCATCAGCAATGAGCTGCAACATCCATTTGAAAGAGCTCAGTACTCAGTTTTAGCATCAGCTGACTTAAAGGAAAACCAGTTTTTTAAAGGGAGATTCCTAAGGCAAAGAAACCACTACTTGAAGTTCTAGTTGTGATTATCACAGTCTAAGGACCTTCTGTAGTTTCTAGAATAATGGTACACCAAAGCAGGCAAAAGCAACCTCAGACCTTTCTTTTCTGAATATTAGAGGTACAGATTCTCTAGCTTTGATGTTTTCACCTCTACATCCTGCCAAAGAACTGGAAACAGGAATTATGACATGTCAGGCCTTTCCTACCACAACTCTCTCTCTTCCTATCTGGCAGTAAATGAGAAAAGCCTAAACTATGGTCAAGCAAGAAACATCAGCCCAAATGGTAAGTTATACTCTTACTGTTCAATACCTGTATTTAATTTAGCTTAGGACCATTCACAAAGCAAAACACCCAATCTGAAGAGCAGCTTTTATGACTAGCTATATACTCATTCTGCCTTAAATGCTTCAGGACAACTGAACGTGTGAACACGTGGTCTGTTGCAGCAGCTCTCTAACTTTCCACCTCCCTTCCTGTTTACTTAATTGACTCTATGTGGTAACTAAATAAATACTAGAAAAGTGGCGTTAGCAGCTAAGAACTAATTTCACACAAGTAGAACCAGCACATAACCAGTGGCTAACAGTTCACAAGTTTCTTTCCCAAACTAGGTCCAAGCTCTTTGTAGCTGAGTCTCAGTTACCAAATTACTGCTGTGAAATTCAGAAGTTTGATTTTATTCTTATTTAAGGAAAAAACACACTAACTCTGGGCCAACATCACAACAGTTAAAATCTAGTAAGAAATTGCACTTGCACCACACCATAAACTCAGCTCACTCTCAAACCTTTTAATCCTAAAAATCATCTGTAGTGCACTGGATCCAAAATACGGACCTGCATTTTCTGAGAGTCTGACAATGGAATTCTGTTCATGTGCTGTAGAGACCAATCCATTATTTGCTCTGAGGCTCTAGAAAAAGATATCCTTCAATCTGGCTCTGACTGAGTTCACAACATGAATGGGTTTGGAAGTTTTGCTTCAGCTGAGTGAAAACAAATATTTAGGAGATGTCTGTTATGGCATTGCAACAAACTGCCATGTAGATTAGTAATGTAAAACATTCTTTACATCCTACACTGCAGGGTGGGCAAAACTGCTTCACATCAGCATCTACCACTACAGAGAGCTGGCTGACGAGCTACTCAAAAAATACCCCATGTGCCAAGGCCCACTGGAGTTGTCAACTGATTCGCAATAACTTTACACTATTTTTGAGAGGTGTTTCTTTTAAAATGAAAGCTTCTGAATATCCTCTTGTGCTGTATTATTAAAAAATCCCTTTCTCCTGAGATGATGAAATGAAACAGCATGTTGAAACAAGATTTTTTGGAGCAGGAACCTTGATGTCATGACAGATGATATGGATCTTATGTTAAAGACCTTCACTCTGACAATGTCTAGAAGAATCTGGCCAAGTAGTCCCTCTGTGTGTTTTCCCTGTGAGTATTAAGTACAAGCAGGATTTGGTTCAAACTTTTAAAGCATCTATAATATGGTCAGCTGAGGTGTGATCTCCCACTGAAATTATTTAGCACACTGTTTTTTTCAGAGAATGCTTTAAGCCAGTCAGAAGGATTGTCTTATGATTAGGCACAGGACAGAGTCAGGAGACCTGGTTCTATTCTCATCTCTTCCACAAACTTCCTGTATGACTGTGGACAGCTCATGGCCCTTATCTATAGATTAGGATAACACTTTCCTAGGGCCAGTGCCCCCAGAGAAGTGAATTCAGTTGTAAAGCACACAGGCATCACTGGATGGAAGCATCACTGCTGAAATGAGTAATACTTCTGAAATGCAGCCATTTGGTTACACCCACATGATAAAAATCAAAATGTATTTTAGATAGCATCTTTCATTATGTCCCTGTTAGAGACTGAATTCAAAGCCCTGGAGAAACACGAGCTGTGGAGCATAGTCAGAACAGAGTCAGAAAGGTTACTTCATTCACTCTAGACTCTTCCATACCTGTCTTCCATTTAAAGCTGATTCATACTCTGCAAAAGGTTTCCTGCATGCCATTTTAGTCACACAGTCAACCAATTCAGTGAGTTTTACAGATGCTCAAACAAGTCTATGTTTAGAGTTCTATGGCTCATAGAGTTCTGTAATATAAGTTTAAGGAGATAAAAATGCAGGAAACTAAATCATTATTTTAGCCCACTGGGTCACTACTACAGAAAATATTGCTCCTACAGGGTCTTGAATTTCACTCATTACCCTAATTAGTGTCACAGCTCACCTCTGGTAACACTAGCATTAGCACCAAAACCAAATCACTGCTCAGACCAGCTGCGTGTCTGGAGAATAAAAACATGGCCCAACACTGAGAAACTACTCAATATCCCATGTCCCAAAAAGGTATGAAGCTACACAAACCAGGCAGAGTTCAGCCACACTGCAGACAGGACAAAGGGACACTGATGGCACTGGTGCTTTACGTACTGGAAGATCCAAGAAACCAACAGGCTGAAAGCACAGCTTAGTCATCCTTCACTTGTGATGTTCTGTGCCAGAAGAACAACAGTTGGTGCCCAAACCAGAGAATCCAATAGTTCAGAGGAAAGACCTTCAACCATTCATGAGACATGAAAGAAGGTCAAAGGGCAGCATAGAAATGCTGAAGTCCTAGATGCAATTAATCTAGCCTCATCTAGGAACATGGAAGCAAAGGAACTCTGCATTTCACCTGTAGTTAGGCCAGGTGTCAGAGTAGGGGCTGCCACCAAAACCATGCTGCTTTTCATTAAAAGATGGTAGCCTGTCTCCCTTGGGTTAAGCAGCTGTGATGACTGTACAGAATTTGGAGAGTTCACTTTCAATTCAGTAGTTCTAAGAATTAAAGCTCCTCAATCAACACTTCACACTACACAGGTATGGCATCACTAGTTTGCTTGAAGTCCAGACCTTGTGGGTTAGATCCATTTGAGTGTTTTACACAGCAATGCTAAGTTTCCTTAGCTCAAGAAAAACACAATACTTGGTGTCTACTGAAAGAATAGCCTAATTTCCTAATTAAGAAAAGTTCTACTACTAGCACATTTTGGCCTACTTGTCTCAACTTTCCTTTGAAGAGGGAAAAAGGTAACTGTAACCTAATTGTACCAAGCTCAAGAGAAATACTGTAAGTCAGTTATATAATTATGGTGAGTGTATATTTATTTCATGAAAACACTTCAATGACAGGTTAACTCTGTACTAGCAAACATACATCACAAAAAGAGAAACTACTTCACACTGTAATGCTGGCACAGGTCTATAAAACCTTTATTGTAAAAGTATAGTGCAGCTCTTGTTTTAAAAAAATACATCTTTGGTTCTATAATGCTGTCATGTTAAACCTGGAGATGAACTGTAGGACTATTACTGCCTTCAACAATGGTCTAAGACACTTATTAGAGCATTTGCAATATATCTGAGAAGCATTTTTTAAACACATGACAGGCATAAGTCTAGAGGTTGCTGCAGGTCTCCCATTTTCCAGTTCCTTATGCCACTTCATTCCATTTTGTAAGTGAATCTGGAATTTGTTTTTCATGTCCTTGTTAGAGCTTGTCAGCTTAAAACAAAGCTTCATTAGCACATTATTGCTAACAGGCTGAATACAGAACAACTACTGCTTATTAAATGCTGGAAAACTTTAAGGTAGACATTGCTGCTGTGTGCCATAACAGTGCCAAAGAGACTCTGCTCTTGCAAAATGCATCACCTTAAAGTGCTGTCCAACCTTTGAAGATGGGACTGCCCTCCTGGTGTTGCCATAGTAAAGCAGGGTTGAAGCACAGCACTACAAAACCCTCTAATGTAGAGTCCTAGTCCCAACAGACACAGGACACCATGTCACTGTCCTTCATATTCCTTCCTCTAGAGCACCAGAAAGGAAGGAAATAGCTTCTTGGCTAAAAGCACACAAGTAGAGACACAGGGTTGTTGGCTGTTGGGCTTTTCAGTTGTGTGGTTGGGGCTTTTTTTAATTTTTAGTTTGTGGTTTGGGGTTTTTTTAATGTAGTACCCATGAAAATTCTACAGATATCAGTAATAAGGTCAGTTGTAGTGAGAAACTACAGACTTCAATCATTTCATTAAAAACATTAAAGGTAACTAGCTCAACTGACAATGGCATATGTAAATCTGAAAAATGTATGTAATTTATCATAGGCTTTAGTAATTGTTCCCTGGTGCAGGGAGATGCCCAAAGTTACACATACCACCAGCTGAGACAGTAGCCATACTTAAAACTGCCATTTCAGTCTATAAACAGATTATAATGTAATTTTTTGTTTTAGAGAACAGAAATAGAGTATATAACACAGTAGGATCAAGTCAACGCTTAGACATTAGTCACTTCTGTAATACCAATACTGTTACCCAGAGAGGCTGTGAACTTCCCATTCCTGGAGGTGTTCCAGGCCAGGCTGGATGTGGCTTGGAGCAACCTCGTCTAGTGGAAGGTGTCCCTGTCTGTAGCAGGGGGTGGAACAAGATGATCTTTTAGGTCTCTTCCAAGCCAAACCATTCTGTGATTCCATATGAATGCTAAATGCCCTATTAACTAATATCACACAGAAATAACAGAGCAGTTGCTCTTAAACTGTCACACTTTAAATACTACTTAAGAGCTGAACACTCTAACCAAACAGATCTGTTTTCAGATTTTCTGTAGAATATTCACATGTTTTATATTTTCCATGTGAGAAATTTAAAGAAACTAAAAATTATACAAAACAAACTTCTCTGTAACAGGCTATGAGTCTTGATCTTCTCTTAAAGGAAAATTCTGTCAGCTTATGTAAACAAGAGTGTACAACAGGAAAACTGGCCTCACAAGCAGGGAGCTTGTCCTGTGTTCATGCTGAACCCGGGAGAATGACATCCCTCCACTTAAAAGGAAGTCGAGCAGATTACTATGCAATAGCTTTATTTACTCCAGATGGTCTTCTCTTCCTTTTAAGTCTTGTCTGTGTGCTGACCACAAAAACCTAGACCCAGCAAACAGATATTTTGCTCTTGTATTATCAGTTTAAATGAGATTGCATAACCAGGAACCATATGATTATAGTAACAAGGTGTTCCACCTGTACAGGCTGAACTGCCATTCAGAGTACACCTGTACTAAGGTGGAGTGCTGTCAAATAATATTTTGGTGAAAGAACACCATTAACTTTCTTCCCCAAAACATTCCCATAACCTGTTCTTTGCTGCTTCCAGTGGTATTACAAAACAGGAGCTTCAAATGATTCAGATTTAGTAATGTGTAACCCTGACAAGGCTGGGATTAAATACACCATCAGGGCCCTGCAGGTGTTTGGCAACATGAAGGAAGATCATGAAAAGAAGCTGAGCTTTTTTCCTTTAAGAATAGCCCATGTGACAACAAAGTTTCCTATGCATGGATATACATGGAGAAGCTGTGATCACTGACTTCAATGAAAATGTAGATCAGTTCCCAGCATTCTGCTTCTGAAGCCTCTTGAGAAGCCACAGGGTGGATAAGGTGCACTTGCAAAGAAAACAGACTGCATGGGAAGACAAAATATGCCAGTGCTGGGAGACACAAAGACATGAAGCAGTAAGTGATTAGTGGATGAGAAGAATCTCTCAAACAAAACTTCAGCAATTTGAAGGTTCAAAACAAGTCAAACTTCTGTGTTGGTCAGAAAGTTAATCCTATTGGTATCCTAGAGTAGCTCAACTGATGGGATTAATTAGATCACTTCAAGAGCAAGTCAGGAAAGTCCATTTGTGAGAGAGCCATCCTTCCAAGTGGCTCTGCTACCCTGCAGCAATGCAAGTTCCCTGAAGTAATTCCATGACACACTGATAACATAACAAAATCAATCGCTTGCCTTGCTTTATTTTCAGAAGCAGGAGCAGTTTTGGCAGGAATCTTCTGTACAGTGCACTTGGCAGGGAATTTACACTTTGTTCTATGATAATTTTCACACACTGTTCATAAATAAGCTGCTAGATTTCATAAGACACAAAGAAAGTCCAGAGATACATATTTAACTTTTAACCCCTTAAGAGTAATCACCTGTAGAAGTTTTACAAAAAGGAAAAAGACTTAGGGCATGTTATTATGAGTTAGTGGAAGTCACAAATACAACCCTCCAAATTTCAGTCAAAAGTACCAGCCATAGGCAACAGCTTTAACTTGCAAAGTAATTGAGCAAAAGCAACAGGAAAAGTTCAAAAGTATTTTTTAAACCACTATTATTTACCTTGCTAAAATGTTGTTGCTTCCAACAATGAAATGCTTGTTTCCATCCATTTGTTCCTCAAAATATTGTCATACTCTCCAATTTCACCTTAGAGACCAGCACCTTTTCCAGGTGAGACACTTGAACTACAGGTTAACTAGCCTTTAGTATAAGCTAAACGTAAAACCAACACTCTGTTCTTTAAAAAAACTTCTTCCAATCCATAATTTATTCCAGTTAAACTAGAACTGTAACATGAATTCTTCACTATTTACAGGATGAAGTCCTAAAGTCTTAAAGACTAATAAAAATAAAAATTGCTTTGGCAAGCACAGAAACTTCCAGACAACTTGAGAGGTTACACCATACTCCATATCTAACCTCCTTGCCCCCAACTTAGGTCTTAAGGTTTCTCAATTTCTAATCCCTTTTACTTTGGTTTTCAAAAGTGGAATGATTTTGATAGATTCTGCCCAGACTTCAGCTCTCACAGCTGAGGGTCAGAAAGACTGTGTGTATTAGCAATCCTTACTTTTCCCTGAATGATGCTACTGCCAGTTCTCAACCTAGAATACTGCAATGATAATGAAACATCTTTCCTTCCCCAGGATTAAGCAGAGAAGCAAAGTCACCCTCTCACTAGCACTTACTTCCACAGCAGCACACACACACCGCTACCCTTTTAACATTTGCACAGTTGAACAGGCAAGAAGGGAGGGGAAACAGAGGTCCTGAAGTCACTGACTTGGTCACTTTTCTCAGAGGAAGTGGTATAGATGAAGCAACTTCTGTTGATCTTTCTTCACAACGTAACCTAACTTCTTCTCAGTCCCTCTGCTGACTCCAGATGAAGTCATCCACACCAACTTCACCACTAACAAGTACTAGTTTCTTTTTTGACAAGGCAATTGAAAACCCTAGCCCTGAGGGTAAAGACTTACCTCTAATGCCAGCGCAGTCTTGTCATAAGCACAGGGTACTCTCTTTTGGATAGCTTTGGCATAGACTGGTCCGTTCTGTGTTGATGGCCGAGGGGTCATGACTGCTCCAGGTGTGCTGGATACTGAGGGAAGGGGATTTGCTGTTTGAGGCTGAGCATAGGCATGGGCAGGTTCTGGAATACCGTAACTGTTGGAATTCCTGTTTCCATGCTTCCCAAGAGATCTGACTAGCTTTTCTACGTAAGGAACAGGAATCATCCCAACCCGACCATCCTTGTTTCTGGCACTCCACCACTGTTCTTCTGGCTTCTCTACAATTACCAGTATCTCGCCCTTTTTAAATGGAAGATCCTCAGCATCGTGGCCGAGAAAGTCATAGAGAGTCCGAACATACTCCACATTTCCTTCTGCAGTGGACATAGCAGGGGCAGTTCCAGATCCCATTGGTGGACTTGGATACCTAAGTTCAAAGAAGATTTAGTAAAAGCAATAGCTATTGGTTTGTGTTTCCAGGAACAAAGCTAAGTACCAGTTTTACAGTAGGAACAGCAATTAGAGGAGAATTATTTATTCAGCTTTGTAACAGAAGTATTGGCTTGGTAGCACTGTGAGGCATTTCATGAGTAATAACTCAAGCTCTCAAGTAGTCACTTAAGTACCCAAAGTAGCTTCCCCAGAAATCCAATTAAAACCTATCATGTATGCAGAAAACTGGGAAAAATAATGCTAAATCTTCATCCACCTATTTTGGACTGCTGTGAGGATCTTAAGAGTAAATTAATTCTATAGCTTAAGTTATGAGAGGCATGATCCAGAAAACCAAATGAAAATTATTTGAGTGACTGGGATGGAAGGGCAATACATAAAAATGTAGCTGTGAATCTCTCCAAGAGCCTCTCCAGTCTACGTCCCCCAATTATTTTAGTTTGTTTTTACCTTCAGCATCCACTTGTAAAGGATTCAGTAACTCTACGTGCTAGACTTGACGTGCCACAGTAGAAAAAGGGAACAAAAGTAAGGATGGTATGACAAACACAGTTGTCTAACTCAACCTAGAAGTCCAATGCAGCATCTTTCTAACTGAACCCCACTACTTATAAGCAGAATTTGGGGCAGCCAGTCACACATACACTCGAAACTGCTTTAAGAAAAAATGGAGGCCCCTCCTATGTTTTTAGGAGACAACACTGTTCCTCTTTTCTGGAAAGTAATAGGAATTAACCTCCGAATCTTATTTTTAGAATTTGAACTCTCAAAGGGTTGTTAGAAAAAGTATTAGTTTCAAAGTACTAATCTCTACTGCATTTTAATACCTAATAACCTGAAAGTGGAATCTTCACAAAAGACAGCAGGAAATACTTGCATCCACTGGTAAGAAGGGAGCAAGAAATAAAAGCTAGCCTTCTGGAAACATTCCTGTGTCTGACAAACCACAGTATTATCTTAAATTTTTTCACATAATTGTTTATTACTGTGTCCATCATGTATCAAATACAGTCACTTTGCTGCCTGTGATAATATATAAGGTTGGTCATCAAATGAGACTATTTTCACTGCAACCTATTTTCATCATAAATGTTCCTACATTTTATTCAAAGCAGCTGTCAGAAATCTTAATGGATATAGGCCACAGCAGATACTTATATCTAAGCTATGACAGCAAGAATGCATGTCATTAGCCTACTTCAATTCTCTTTTGCTACTTGCAAAATAAAATCCAAGTCAAATCCCTATGATTTTTACAAGATATGCCAGAAGGCCTAAACAGAAAGTCAGTCAATCTTTCAGACATCCTGCTGCAGCCAAAGCAGGGGGAGAGAGGGAACCCTTCAGGAGCAGTCACTCTGCATAAGCAAGAGCTCAGGAACATCTGCAATGATGGTCAGAGCTCACTATTAGAGGCACAAAGCAAATAGGAAGTTTAAACCAGTTCATTTTCAACTGCTTTAAAAGTTTAAGATGTCATTTCTTGTGGGGAGTGGCCTGGCTGCATTCAGCAAGGCTCCACCATGTCTGGGCTAGTCAGGGGGTGTGTTAGGACTTGTTGCCTGAGGGCCTTGGGAGGAGTAGGTGTGGAGATGGGACCCTTGAACAGAAAGCGCTGCGTGCTGGCTCACCAGCCCCGAGTTGGGAAGTTGCTGGGGTGAAACAACAAGTTGTGCCTTAGGTTGACCAATTGGTACACACCTAATGTTTAGAATAAGCCAATCAGCAGGGAATATGCTAAGCAAAGGGACTCTAAGGATCTGTGAAAAACAACAATAAACGGACATGTTGCTTGCATCAAGTTGCGTCCCGTCTCTCCATCGCGGCAATTTCTGAGATCTAAAAGTATATGCAGCTAACTGCTTAATCCTACTGCAAAAATCACCTTTCAGACTCTACTTTATGGAATTAAAAGAATGAACAGACCAGTACCTGAGTTCAATATGCCCCTGAAAATTCCAGCAAAATAAGAACTAGCATAACAGGTCTGAAGCACATAGCTGTCCACCCCTGTTCTAAATCCAGTCCATTAACTAAAAACATATTTAAACCAAACCCAGACATGGTCCCTCATCCTCTCTCCTGCAGCAGGAAGTCTCCTCTCCACAGAACTGCAAACCATCAACCACATCATTGATTCCTCTAAGAGTTTTAACAAAAATAATGCAAAGGAAAACCACCTAGTCTATGCCATTTGTAGCTTTATTAAAAAGCCTGTCAGTTCACAGCAGGTTAGGTCCCATCTGTCTCTGTGCTGACAGAACAATCAAAACCTTGAAAATAAGGTGGCACTAAAATGTTCACAGAACAGTTCACGCAAGACTCCTAAGAAATAGTAAGAGAGCAAGTGGAATTAGCTCTATGTTTTCAAGTGTTTTGAGAAAGCCAAGTCAGTCATGGCCATAAATGATTAAGTGCAAGTTCTTACATCCAGAAAGGTACAAGAGCATCCAGGTTAAGGAGAACAGAGATAAGCATAAAGATTGCTTTGGCACAAGCCTTTTTTGCTCCCAACTCTCCACAAGTTTAAGCATGCACATGACACTGGGCAGCTCCATTTAAGCAT
>NW_008687932.1:100428-101912 GCF_000695815.1 Acanthisitta chloris
TTTTTTTTTTCCCCCCCCCCCCAGCCACAATCTCTGCCCAGAAACCTTGTCAGCAACTTGCAGAGTTCTTGAAGCTACTGCTCTGTCACATCCCACCCATCATCTGACAGCTTTCCAGAAAGACTTCTGACCACTTGAGTATTTCAGCTTGACAAGCAATTGTCAACCTTTGACAAGGTAGTGATTGTCATTAAATACTGCTCTATGCCCAGGCTAAATTGTGATTGTAAACCTCAAAGTTATTCTTCCCCCGCACAGAACTGGCTTATCTGCAAAACACAGTAAGATGTTCAACTGCAGAATTTAGACCTGAATCAATTTAAATTTCTTTTTTTCAATGTCACTACTTTTCTAGCTTTTATCCCACTTCATTCTATCCAGGAAGCCCAAAAGCTTTGAAATAGGATACCGAGAAAGGCTTTATTAATTGAATATAAGGAATATGTTCTAGGGTTCTTGACAAGCAGTTTACTGATGCAGGTTGCAGGTATGTCCCATGCTGGGAAGAGGACAAAGAATGAGCTCATAGCCAAGTCACATTTTCCCATTCTCCTATAACAGCACTTCTCAGTGAGTGCAGACACAGATGAACCGTGCCATAACCATACTGTGAGAAATAAATGATTCACGTTTTTGGGTGCGGGAATGTCACTCTAGAAGTTAGGGAAATGCTGTCCTAGAATGTATTAATGCTGACTTAACATAGTGGAGCAGTCTAATGACATAAAAGCCTGTTCTATTGTACTCAGTGTGGGTGCAGGGGCAGACAGCAAATTAAGTTCAGGGGCTGTACTTCAATCATCAAGACTGGTGAAGTAGCTTCTCCATCTTCCTTGGAAGAGAAAGACAATACCAGAAGCAAAGGGTTAGACAAAAGGGGTGATGTGCTCTGGCACGACCACACCCTCCTGCAAGGCAATTACAGCCAGCGGTACAGAGGTGCCTTTACACACGCAGGGTAAGGGCAGGGCCCGTGTGGTATGGGGATGATTTTACAGGACGAGCACCCCGTAACCATCAGAAAGATCCAGAGCGTTAAGGCGGCCCAGTTGGAAAGGAGTGTTTCCCTAGCATACACGTGCAGTGCCAGGACCCTGGAGCTGCCAGGCTGTGACACCCTGTCCTTGCACCACCTCTAGCGAGGATGGCAGTGGGTGGGGCGAGGGGCGGTGGCACTCACCTGGGCGCAGGCTCGATGAGGGTGGTGGTGTCCAGGTAGTGGATCTTGTAGAACTCCAGCAGGGCGGGCAGGTGCTCGAACTCCTGGTCGCCGATCTTAAAGCGGCGGTTGGGCAGGGAGTTGATGATGTAGTGGGAAACGCGGGAGTTCTCGGACACCGAGAGCACGTAGTCCCCCGGGCAGGTGGACGAGTCCCGCACCAGGAACATGCCATGCCGCCGCCCTTGCAACCTGGTCTGCGCCTCCGCCCGCGACACGGGGCCCACGTACCAGCTGGAGCGGTCCGACGAATCGAAACGGCCGG
>NW_008687933.1:0-1236 GCF_000695815.1 Acanthisitta chloris
GAGGTTGGAAGGGACCTCTGAAGGTCAACTAGTCTAACCTTTAAACTGCGCAAAGTTAGATAGGATTCTCAGGACCTAGCTCACCTCCAGTTTGCAAATCTCCGAAAATCGAGATCCCGGAACTTCTCTGGGAAATCTGTTCTAGTGCTTCATCAATTTCATTTTGGCTTCTTCTCCCTAATATCCAGCTGGAGTTTCCATTGTTGCAATTGCTGTTTTAATTTTTTCCTCTTTTGCTGTATGCAGCAAGATGAATCTGACTGTTTTTACAAGTCAAATTTAGCGCATCAATTAACCAATTCACTGGACTATGACAACCATTGGTATTCTAACTTGGATGAAGATATCATGTTTATCCACAGATTATGTACAAATTATCCCAAATTGCTTAGTATTGCATAGTACTTCCAAGTACACCGGATGTCTAGATTTTTTTATTTTTAAATTTTAAGAGCTTGAATTTCAGAAAATCCTTGTTTCCTCTCCCTTTGAAAGTGAAGCTTTTAAACAAGAGGCTTTTGCTTGACATGGTTTGATATTGGTGGTGGTGGACCCACCATCATCAACCAGAGTGAGCTCCTGCTCAGCAGAGGCATTCTGCTAATACATTCCTCAGTACCCTGTGGGTGAGTTAGAGAGCAGCTACTGAAGAAGTTAAGTTTCACAGGACATTTTATTTTATGAAAGGTATTCAAAATGTCTAAAATTTGGCCAACAAAACTAGAAGTACCTATAATCAGCAGTCACACTTGAGAATCTTGGCCTCAGTCTTTGTTTATTGCAGTCTTGTGTCAAATAACATGTAAGCAAATAACAAATGAAGCAATTTTCAAGAATGTATAGCACTTTCAACAAATAAGAGGTTCATCTTAAGGATCAAAACCCAAATTAAATCTCTTTACACAGAAAAAAATGTAAAAATTAAAATAAAATCTGAGTTGAGTCTGTCAGTTCCTGAAGGATTTTCCTAAAACTTTAGGCATTTAGCTTCTGACTCTGAATCTCTTCAGAATCTGACCCTAATCTGCTACTTAGTTATAGGCAAGATATGTTTAGGGCAACCTCTTCTTGGATTTTGATCTGAGCTTTGACAGAGCTTAGTTTTATTGTCACAAGGAGTACCAGCATCTGATTAGCTATTGGCCCATCCAGCCTAAGCCCTGTTACATGCTAGATACTTTGCAGAGATGAAGCAATGATTTATGAATAGAGATAGGGTGGAACTTATGTGAATAA
>NW_008687933.1:1271-5390 GCF_000695815.1 Acanthisitta chloris
TTAAAAAAGGTAGGTTTCTAGTCTTTTACTTTAGGTTTCGGCATGGACTGGACTGAAAGATTAATTAGTTTACTTTTCCCCCTGCTTTAATTGTGCCAGAGTTTACAGCAGGGGAGCTGGCTATGGCATAGTGGTGATGCTTACTAATGCAGATATGCAGGACATTTTAATGTAGATGGAAGGGTATTGTGACTGCCCTATATACAGAGGTAGGTTTCTAGTCTTTTACTTTAGGTTTCGGCATGGACTGGACTGAAAGATTAATTAGTTTACTTTTCCCCCTGCTTTAATTGTGCCAGAGTTTACAGCAGGGGAGCTGGCTATGGCATAGTGGTGATGCTTACTAATGCAGATATGCAGGACATTTTAATGTAGATGGAAGGGTATTGTGACTGCCCTATATACAGCCAGCCAAAACCCTCATCAACTAGCCAGCAACAACAATCTGCTGAAACCCAGGAAGCCTGTCAGCTTCATGCTAGCAGTCCCCAGACCATCCAGGGAGAGTGAAATAGGCTGGTCCAGCAAAGCTAGTCTCTTCTGCTTTCCCAAACAGGTCTGCCCCCTAATGAAAGCAGAAGTGTTCATGTAGGTATGGTTCAGAAAGGAAGGGAAGAGAAGGAATGGTAAGGTAAGGCAATCCAATGCCAGGCAAGGCAGGGCAATAAGGAAGAATATGCAAAATCAGTCATACCTCTCCGACTTTTGAGTTTTCTGTAAGTAAAAGCAACTTCCTGATTTGTTCTTAAATAACCGTCTCGACGTTAAATAAAGCACCCTGTCTGTCCTCACAATACCACCTAAAGATATGCCAAGCCTGAACTATTTCTTTCTCCAAATGCCTGTTTAAATGTTTAAATACTTGCTGTTTGTTAAAATATGTGTTTCTGAACACATTTTATCAAATGAAGGAGGTTTGAGACAAAACCAACTCGATTACCCATGCATTTTTGTAGTTAGGGGATTAATATGTTTTGTTCCATCAATGTGTCCACTTTACATTATTCAGCACAAAGCTTTGTGAAATAAGAATCATGGGAATATCACAATATAAAGGAAAAAGGTACAAATAACAGCTTCATAAACTGAGAAATGTACATAAATAAATCATGTAGATGGGGGCAGTTTGCTTAGCTGGCAAGAAAAAAAAAGGAAAATCTGCTTGTTAAACAATAACTACAGAGTGTGCTTTTATGATGTTTTTCACCACAGTAATTCATATTAGAGATAGAAGCAGTTGCATGTTAAATAAAATCATTCAGCATTGTTCTCCTCACATTACAAAGAGCTGACTTATGTTGTTTTTAGATGCCTCCCATTAGAAAGTAAATATTCCTCTGATGTTATACATTTCAGAAAATTTAATAAAGATGAACTGTAAATAAAGTCGCAGGGAGATTTCAGACAGTTTTATTAGCAGATTGTTGAAAAGAAAAGAAAATTAAATACAATAACAGTAAACGTGGTTCTCACATTGAAACCAGGCTCAAATAACTAGGCTACCATAGAAAAATTTCCAATTCTTGCATTATGATGTAAAAACAGATTTTTGTACAGATTTTGTACAACAAAATTCGTAATAACCTTTTTTCATTTTTAGAAAACTTTAAATATATAGATAAAAATAGACAATTTTCATAGGTCCTACATGAAGATGAGTATGTTCTGTTCCAAGGGCTTGCATAGAGCGCAAATGTGGTTATAATATAGAACAACTAGACATTAATATCTTTAAGATTACAAAAGCATATAAACAATAACATGAGCACAACTTTTCTTCATAATCTATGCAAAAAAAAAAATCCAAATCAAAAACCAAAACCAAAATATCAACCCAAAACCTGTAAAACTAAAGAGGGGCAAAAAAAATTCAACTTACAGTAACATCTCATGGTCTGTAATATTTACACTGTTTTTAGCAAGATTCTTTCTAAACATCCAGCTCATAAATTGGTTCCCCCTTAATCCTTAACATTTCTGTTTATGTACCAAGCCAAACACTGAGGCATTCCCAAAGGTCTTGAAAGAATATACTGTAAAACTACTAAACCTACTTACAGGTGACTCTATGCAAGGAGCAGAGCAATGGTAGATGCTACTACATATTTCAGTTGTAGGCTTTTAATTCTCTTTCAGATATGAATGATTCAAAAGCTTGCCACAAGTCCATCTAACTTTATAGCTGTTAACCCTTTAAAGACTGCATATGAAAAAACTGGAGTACAGAATCCCATATGTGTTTAAGCAACTATGAAAATCATGAAAGAATCATGGTTAGAAAATAATATCACTACAAAGTATTAGGCAACAATATTTAATGAAAAATATTGCTCAATATTTCTTTAAAAAAAATTACTGCGATGTGAACTTGTATATACATCTTTCTATTGTTAAAAAAGGATTGTGGTGGAGTAAATATGAACTGCACAAAATAAATGTGTACCAGTATTGCAAAGAAGACCTACAAACTATAGAAGCTCAGTGCTAGAGTTTACAAAACATTAGGGTTTTTTTTACAAAATAATATTAATATCCAATCAGAACTACTTTTAAAGAAATATTTGCTTTAAGTTAGGCATCGTAGACATTTAAGGTTTTGATATGTTTTCACGTAATAAATAATATTTTATATGCATAAAACATTAGATGAAGAAAGCATAATCACAAAACTTACAGTAATAGCACTGATTCACGAAATCAGTCTTTAAAGGGGTAACCGAAAAGTACGCAAAGCAAAGAACATAATTTTTAGTAATGTAATAAGCAGTGTGTTGCAGCTTACTTCCAGTTATCAGCACAAAGGTGAAAACACATATTGTAGCTTTCATAAAGACAGTGAAAGTAACACATAACCATCCATCCCTAAGACAAGGTGGGAGGGACAATAGACTTCAACTGTATCACTCAGTTCTACGTGGAATTGGACTGATACATCAAGTGTTTGTTAGGTTTTCTTTTTTTAGCAACATTGACGTAATATGACATTAACATATAAAAATATTTCTGGCATTTTGACTTGCTGCTCAGCCACAGTCCATTCTTAAAAGTGCACTACTCAGGGCACTAACCAGGGCTCAATATACAAATAAAAGTGGCTGACACAGAATTCTGACTTGTTACCAGATGCTTAAGATCTCATTCAGTAATACTGTGACTCCAGGACAAATATTTACATGCCTGCATGCGTTAAAACTAGAAAGGTGTCTTTCTGACCAACAGGGTGACAAAACAATATTATCTAAAAGTTTCATTTCCTAAACTCTAGATTTCTACTGCATACATAATACCTTCCTTGTGTGATTTGTGTTATATACTGTACATGTGACCAACATTTTGATAAGAAGCAAAGTCTTTTATTTCATAAACCCCTGCCAGTTTACAATGAGAAATGATTATTCTTTTTTATTGTTTGTTCTTTTTTTTTAAATTTTATTTTAGGAAAAGAGACTTTGTGAACAGTAAAACATTTTGTTACATTCAGCATTTCTTTTCACTTACACAAAATTCCATTTCACTTAATGTAGTCTAACATATATGTGTTGGTCTCTTGGAAAGCATGTGGAAAAAAATGTCTTTAGAAGAAAACCCACGATCATAGTTTGAAAACTGAATGTATCAATTTTTTCTTTTACCTTTTTTTGCCTTTTTTTTTTTTTTTAAATAAGAATCCTCTTATGCCCTCTACAAGTTCGTTTCTGAGCTGTCTTGCTGGTTTCAGTATGATATAACAGTCTGTAAGTGTACTTGGACACTGCTGGAAGGATCATTTGATGTGCTCAAATATAGAATCATCAGAGGAGGAGAGAGTCTGCATTCCATGAAAAAGGGAATACTCAGCCTTGTTCTGAGTGCCTGTAATTTTGGATACAATAGTCCGGTGCAGAGACGCAGATTTTCACTGTAAGAAGAGTGCTACTGTACATTTACAAACATTCTCTAGGTCTCCGGGCTGAGCCACGGGAGATAACCAAAGGAGGACACTCTTGCAGAATTCTTTACATTTTTGAAGAACATTGATAAATGAAGTTGAGGAAGTTGGCTTGAAAACACTTTGTTTCCACAGAACTCCTTATGAGCCAATGTCTTACTGCAACGTTCTTAACTGTAGCACAGGTATTT
>NW_008687933.1:5430-28360 GCF_000695815.1 Acanthisitta chloris
TTCAAATAAAGTCTTCCATCTAAAATATGAAAGAGAAACATATGCTTTATAAATTGATATCTGCAATGAATCAAAAAGAGGAAAAACCCCACAAGATTTAAAACCTCAGAAGTAGTAGTCGTTCCATAAATCTGTAAAACATCACCTATGGTACTTTTTGTCTAAAATAAAAAAAAAAAATCATAAAACCTCAACATCACCATTGTCATTTCACCTGACGGTGGTCAAAGTAACTCCATTGAAAATTACACACACTTTGCAAGTTGCGAATACTGCAGCAACTTCTGAAGCTTTAATATATGCTGCACTCGTATCAATGCTAGGGCACTAGGAATGTAGGTGGATTCTCTGTGCATGTGTTTTTACTGATATGCAAACATAACTGAATAGTGCTGAACAGCAATTATTTCCTTCATGGTTGCAGAGCAAAAAAATCTTCTTGCATGCAATCGTTAGTACTCCCATCACTAAAGGCATAGCTCATACTTTCTGATTTAGCTATGTTGTTAAATATACCATGTAATGTAACTATTGTGCACATTTGTAGCTATTTATATAGAACCCAGTATAGGATATTTAATCGGTATCAGTGAAGTATAGCCTTCTTCCCCCCATAAATGAGATTAACTGAATAATTACTATGTTAAAGATGTAAGCATGTCTCTCACAACAATTTTTCCACCCAAGTGAGGAGCATATATTTAAGTGAGATATGTGCAATGGAGAGAGAACATGAGAAACAATAAGCTCACCTAGCCAGTAACTGTTGATCTAGAAAAACTCAGAAAGAACACACTGCCATAACACATTTTCACCCAACTTGTAAGTACAAAGCAATTTTTTCTTCACTGGGGACAGGAACATCTCACATGCATCTATTTTCATAGCTATACAAAGATTATTAAAAAAAAAACAAACCAAAAAAGACAAACTTCTTAAGTTTTCTGACCTCTAGGATAGAAAGCATTGTTCCTATGTGAGTAAAGGACATTATGAAGCATATTAATCCTCCCGAGTGCATAATTACCAAAAACTACTTCTATTTTAGAATATAATGCATTTGCAAGTACAAGCTGTATCTTGGCTCTTAAAGTCTGCATGAAAGTCTTCTTTAGATCCAAGTGAATTCAGCTAACATTTCTAAGATTTCAGAGGGGTTTTCTTCTGTTTTGGCTTACTTTTTATTCCAAATCAGTCTATAAAATTCTTATCAGATATACAAGAAAACAGTTGTGTGTGGCAAACCTTACAAATGAATGCTGAAATTTTTGAAATGCTTGGCTATTATTAAAATATGTGGCATCATTTCCATGAGATTACTGTAAATGTTGAGAGAAAGAAAAATTTAACTTGCAAACAGACAAATGTACACCACATACAGCTGTAATAATTCATCCCTTCTGCATGCCCCTCTTCAGTCCTTTCAAAACTGCTGGGGAAAATAGGTGACTGTAGAATCACTCTGCTGCTGCAGTGATTCCTATCTAATCTCTGTTTCTTTTTCCACCACTAGTTTTCTTTTGCAAGCTTCAGGAGTGTATGCCCTTTCTCTACTTTCTCCCCATTTTTATGTTTTCCTGCCCCATTCCCTACTTTTTTATGTTCCTAGCTTTTCTGCTTTTTTTTTTTTTTTTTTTTTTTTTTTTTTGGAGTAGATGGTAGCATTCCCACCACATGAAAGTGCTTCACTCAGAACCATTTCCACGTTCTCTTTGCTCTTTACGGGCTTTGTGCACTGAAGAGAGATAAAAAGAAATTGCATAAGGCCTTAACTAAAAGACTTTTTTATTCTGATTTGATGCATGAAGAGCAACCAAAATGCTTATGGGAATTCAGGAGAGAAAGAAGGAACCTGTGAAATGGAGCTTGGAAAAACTGAAGGCCTGGAACACTATCTCCAAGGAAAACCTGCATCAAGTACTGGATAGCCGGAGCTACTACTGGCTACAGTGCCATATAATTCTCCCAAACATATTGAATAAACACAATAAACATTTACAGCACTAAAGCTGTCTGGATACCTCTGCAGGAGTATTACTCTGCATATATACCAGCACTTTGGCTATCCTGAA
This sequence comes from Acanthisitta chloris, assembly GCF_000695815.1. Taxonomy (NCBI): domain Eukaryota; kingdom Metazoa; phylum Chordata; class Aves; order Passeriformes; family Acanthisittidae; genus Acanthisitta; species Acanthisitta chloris. The sequence continues at coordinate 7,503 of NW_008687933.1, forward strand.
TGCACACTTGCTAATGAGTGCTATGCATAATTCCCCCACCTAAACATTCAGATAACCTACAGTCAGTAATGTATTTTATTTTACTACACTAGGTCTCCATTTGCCTTTTAAAATAAAATATTTATTAAAACATATTCTCAATTAAAAATACAGCTGCAGGAGGCAGAATCCTTGTAGCAGCCAACCAAAGATGAACAGCACTACAGTTTCAAAAGTCAGCTCTATTTTATACTGCTTAAGGACCCAATCTGGAGTGAAGTCAATAGGAGATTTTTCACTTTTAATGGAAGACACTATCAGATCCTCTATTCTGTATTTACAGACAATGAATAAGAATAGAAATGGGCAGCTTTACAAAGCATCTTCCATATCAAGTAAGATGATATTTGTTTATATAACTTAAAAACATTTATAATGGCTATATAAGTCTTCCTGGTCATCAAACAACTATATGATGGACAATTAAAAGTGCCATTAAATCATCTATATTGATAATGGACTTAAAAAAGCACATACAAACTCAGCAGCTGATCCAATACCATTGCTAGGCTTATTATAAAACAAATATATTTTCTATTAACATGTTTGATTAATTCCCCTAAGATAAGGGAAAATGCAGTACTTGACTCATCAACTTTAAAATAAATCCTGCCATGTTATGATATAGATAAAGCAATTCCATGATTAAGTAATATTTAGTATGGAATAAAAAGTTGCTAAAAATTGTAAAATGCTTCCTTTATTTTCTCAAGATTAGATGTGAAAGAATGAGGGGCAAAATGAATACCCTTTTTTTCAGAAACTATGGTGCCCACAAAGGAAAAAAATCACACTAGCTGTGAAACTGCCTACCACCCTCTCAAATCATGATGCATTTAGGAGAAGATGGAGAAATCATTTCTTTAGGCTGTATACGTTTCTTCCAGCATGCTTCTGTGTGTGGCTGAGAAGTTCATGTAGCCACTTGTAAAGAACATGCACGAGGTGAACAGAAATACTTCAGAAATATGAAGACTTCAAACCGTGTTACAAAAACCAGGTAACACAGCTCTGCAAAGGAACAATAACTTTGCATCATGATGTGGTGACCAAACACAATACTTATATCTGACTGCTGTCTCCTTCAACTGGAGACTCCTATTGCCTTCTTCCTAACCATTTCTCTCCCTTGTCTCACTCTTCTGAGGTTCTTCTGAAATGACAGAAACTTCTTAATGCTGTCAAAGCTACCAGAATCACTTCGCCTCTAGGTGTAGCCAGAGTTCCTATCTGAATGCCAGTGGAGCATTATCACTCATAGGCCTTTAATGATTTCAAGAGTAAAATCACACGCAAAACTTACAAATCATGAGGGACACCAGTAAATCAAGAAGACCCATACTTTGTAAGCCAATGTGTGCCACTACTCCTAAATCCCAAATCATGAGCATGCCTCTACCTCCTGTCTCTCAATCAACTTTTATTTAACCACTACATATGCCTGTTGCATTACTTTCTATTGTCAACAAATGCAAACTTGTCTATGAGCATTAAAACAATTCTATGTTAAACAAACTTGGGATATACTAATCACACAAACATATGCATACAAACACATACTACACAAACACAGAGCATTCTCTAAGGATGTTTACAATGTTGGGGTATATTTTTAGTCTACTGAAAACTGTTGATCTGTGGTAAAGTTTCTCAAATTTACACACTTATATACAATATAAAAACATAAAACTTACTTTCAGTCTTAGGAAGTCAAGCAAAAACACAAACTGGGAAAATACTGCTAAATTTCTAAATAGAACTGTGCATGATTAGCAGATTGTCATCTGTTTTAATTGCTCTTTTGCAAATGGCAGTGTTCAGCAAGATCACACAAGCTCATGCTAGTAACTCAAACTGAAAATGCCACTACTCCTAAACATCATTTGTTTTTGTCTGTCGATTGATATGACAGAAATTCTAGACAGTGAGGGAGTATTTTTTTTAGATCAACCCTTTTTAATTAAGACTCAATTTGAGGTTTTTAAATAAACATGCCCAAATAGTTAAAAGGTCATAAATGTTATAAAAAACAAACAAATGGAACTGACATAAAAGTTTGCAACGCTGAAACAAATCATATGCCTTGAAATGCATTCCCACAGAGATGTCATCTGGGGAGTGATTCACATTAGTGTTCTGTGGGCAGCTTGTAGCAAGCATCGTTACGGGCCCAACGTTTTCTGAGGTAAAACCAGAAACCCACCCAAATATCATTCCGATGAACATGCAGCCTTGTAAAGTGGCAAAAATGTACAACGAAATATTAAGCTTGGTCTTCAGTTGAAAACTAAGTAACTATCCATTAGATGGTAATGTATGTATTTCTGCCACTCAGTACAAGTCACGCTGGGGTTGTTTGCCATCCAAAAAGCCATATTTTAGTTTGTGTTCTGAAAGCTGTATCAAAAAGAAATGTGTTAACAGTGATGATCATCACTATTATGCTGCAGTCTTTGGTTTATGAAAATCTGCAAATCAACATCCCAGGTGTGGTGTCACACCTGAATTCAGTCATTTGCTATCATACAAAAGCCTACTAAGGAAAACTCTCCTTAGGAATAGGATAAAATGTTTCCCATAGTTAGCAGCTGAAAAAATACAACCAACCAACCTTCCCTTTTCAGGTAACAGAGATTGCATGTACTTATGGTTTCTCAGTCTCTTTTCTTGTCCTTAGGAAGATACAGCAGTGTTACCTGAGATCTCTAAGGACTATCTTAGCACAAATAACAAAAAACCCCAACAACAGCAACCAAAAAAACCCCAAACATGCACATATTTATGTAATGGAAAATATAGGCTCTTTGCTCATAAAAATCCATTTGAACCACATCGCCATGGCTGGTGACTGAGCTGACCTGAGCTTAAAGTCCTCTTTTAAAGTCACATGTTGCGACACAAAATCCCCAGAACTAGCCCATGTGCTCCTAAAAACAACAGACGTTTTGTACTGAAATTAAGTATATACACACTGCTACCAGACCCTCCAACCATTAAAAACTGCTAATTTCAGTTTAAAAGGAATGAAATATTTGTGACCTTAAATGGAACTACTTTTATCTATATAAAAGCTGCTCACTTCTGCTAAAGAACATATGAAATTGTGTTTCCTGTTAGGAAGTAGCTTTATTGAAAATGGCAGCTATTCTCTCAGAAGTTATTTCCAGACACCTGTAATCTTAATGAGGTTTGTCCCTTTCAAAGAACAGTTGTACGTGCATGCCCGAATGCACAAAACCTCTTCAGCCCAGAGCTGATAAAAGCATCTGCAAGCCCTAGCTCAAGTACATTTAAATTATATAACTGGTTGGTTTATTTGTTTTAATAAGATGGGGCAAATGTGAATTACAGTGTACTTCTAACCCTTCATTCAAGCTGATGTTTTAATCATTTGGAGGAAGAGAAACAAAACAAAAGAAAGGGATGGCAAACAAAGGGTAATGATTCATGTGATATTTGATAAGACAGCAATGGGAAGTCAAAATAAAAGCAAGCATATTGTGACAGATGGAAGGCATCTTAGTCAAGTTGTAACTCGTCTTTGGAAAACTTAAAGGAAGCAACTAATTAAGCCCAAAAGATATTTTTGCATACTCTTCATATATTTCATTCAAGATTAAGACAAAAGAGGATTTATTTTCCACTGAAGCTGGAAGATAAAAATGGGAGTCTAACTTTGTAATCATGGGAAAATCATTTATGATGAGCTTGAGTCTTTTTTGGAGTTTGCAGAGTATGGTTGAGAACAAGAAGCCCAACCTTTGAAAAACAAAGTCATGAAGCCAACTGAATGCAACTTTCTGTAATTTTCCTGATAAAATGCAAAACAATATGTTGTGAGGGCTCCTCCCAGTGTCTGAGGTTAATCAGAATGCTGAAGCTTTATAATTCAACACTGGAAAGGAGGGACAGAGGGATCTATACAGTCCTGACACTGTTACTGACAGCAAAAGTAGATCACATACTGGGAACATGGATGGATCCACTGTCCTCTTCCCTAGCAGAGTGAGAGCAGAGTACAGGAGATGCAGGACAGGCTCAACCATTGTGGCTTTGAAATTTGAGCAATTTGTTCTTTAAAAAAGTGCTTATCCAGTTTTTATGCAAAGATGGGTGATTTCACACTGCATGTTCAATAAACTCATGCAAATACGAAGTATGTAAACATATTTGGCCAAACACTATCCCAGTTTGCCCTTTGTGTAACACCAATAAATTAGTTTCAAATTTGCATATTGTTATTAATCATACACCTTTCATTTCTCTACTTAACATTCATAGACAAATATATTTGTGTTAATACCCAGTGCAATTTTCAGGAAACTGAGATGTCCATGTGTTTCTTTTTAAAATAGCAATTTTTATGTAAGAGATTTTAATTTTATTTTAAGACATAAAACTAAATGATAGATATGCAAAAAAGAGCAACTAAACATTTTTTCTGCAGTTATTTTAACTATTGAACTGTCAGGATCTTCTTTCAGTAGTCTTATCATGTGTTTTAATCATGAATATATGTTTTCATTCTATTGCGGAATACCATGGGAGAAAGCTAAAGGTCAGAAATCTGGTCTTTAGTAAACTAACAAAGCAGTGGACTACCTGAATATGTCACTTTCTATTATTTAAAGATCATATAGAACACACAGAATTTGCCATTTTGAGGACTGAAAAGATTGAACTGCCAAGGTGAGACCCTGCTTGAAAAAAACAGACTTTTTAAAAAAATTACAGTCTTTTCTTGCTGCCTTATGAATGTAGCAATCCTTTTTCTAATTGTATAAACAGAACAAGAGCATATCCAGAAAAAGACAACAGAACTGATTACTTACAAGCACTGAATCTGAGTCACTAAGACTTTGTATTGTGTAACTTCACATTGGTAAAAAAATAAAATTAATAATAATAAAAAACAATAACAGAGACACAAAGCAAAATCCCTTTAACTGAAGAATCATGTGGAAATGCTATTAAAGGATGAAGTCACAGCTAAATACAATCAGCTTGTGAGCTTCCACAGCTCATTGTGTTCAGTGCTGTTTGTAACACAGTGTGGATAATTTTGGTGCTGAGCAATCTGTCCTGCATTAAACAGGTATAAGTTCTGCAAAAAGGTGTGCTTTATTTGCTACAGCATTTCCAGAAATATAAGGCACTTTTTTTTTTTTTTTTTAGTATCAGAAAGCAACTTTGGATCTGATAGCATAAAATTAAAAAGAGTTGAGTATTGGAATGTGTTTTCCGCCTGATACCTTCTTTTCCTTTTTTTTTTAAAACTATTGATGGAAACAGAAAATACTATTTATCTTTTCAGTCTGACTGCTTTTCTTTCACTTCTTTCATTTCTCTCCTTTTTTAGTGCTCTGCTCAAATGATCACTTCTTTATGCTAAACATCACCATCAAAGTAATCTTACATACAAAATATCAATCATAAAGTTAAGCTTCAAACAGGCTTAAAAATAATTATTTTCCACTCTGGAAAGAAAAAAAAAGTCATAAAATGAAATTGGAAAATAATACAATAGATCAGCATTTGTTGGAGCTTTCAGCAGTTTTTGGTTCTGAGATCAACTGACAGAAAATATCTATGCAAAAAGCATATATGTCAGTAATTTAAAGCTACCCTCCCTACATACACATACGGAAACACACACACAAATCCTTTCCAGCACTTAACTAGAAGCTAATACTATTAGCAGGATACATGTGTTTACAACTACAGATCTCATAATAAAGTGTGCATTAATAAAGACATTTTATGCAAGTCTGAAAAAGGAACATGGCTCACACTTTTTCGATTAGGAAAAGTTGTGGCCATGGTTAGTACTATCCATCACCAGACAGTGTGATGTTAATTTCTTTCAGTGTATACAAATAATTTATGAGGACAAGCTTTTCTAAAGTATTACCTTTTCTAGAGCTTTATCCCACACTACTTTTTAAAACAAAATAAAAGACTCATCTAACACCTACCACACAGAACACCTCTTCTGATTCACAGAATCACAAACCTACCTCACTCTTCTCTACAAGCTACTTTTCTAAACAAGTACTTTTAATTTGATGTTACCTGAGTAACTAAAAGGCAGACTAGTGTTTTATCATTTTCAGTTTAGATTTAAACCCCACAATTTATACAAGAATACGATCTGATTTCCTTAATCCGAGTAATTGAGATGCCACTTGAAATGCTGCAAAGTTTATTGGAAAATAGAGACCATTTAAATAAAGCATTTAGTTTTACTACTTATATTAACTTGCACACAACAATTATGGAATGTGTGGAATTCTTTTCTAATATCAGTATCACATTAGCACTACACTTTAATACACAACCACCCTTATTCTCATCTGTGTACTAAAAAAGCCCAATGCAAAACATGAATAGTCACATGAAGAACAGGAAGGAATGAGGCTGTAAAATAGATAGATTGTACAGCAGCAAGCTGATGGAAAATCTATTAAGGATGCATGGGATGTCAAAATATATGCAATATAACCTTGCTGCTTTTAGGTATTTTGTATGAAAGCAAGTTTATGGAAGACAATAGCACCAAGCAGTCAGCTCCAGAACAAGAGTTAAGGCAACAGAATCCAAACTATAAGTTATGCCTTAAGAAATGAGCTAAGAACTGAAGTCACACATAATCCTAACTAGAACACTGAAATAGAAATAGACCTTAATGAAGTTCCCAGGGCTTAGCATGAGAGACACAGCTACAAAATTTTTAAAAAAAAATAGCTCATGTTAAATCTGAGGAAGACTTCAAGCTGAAAGATGTATATGGGGTCTAACCTAGTAGCTATCTATGAAGTAGTACTTAAGCAAAAGGCTTTTGTTCTTACACTGAATGAAAAATACTACTAGCATTTTAGACTACATGGGAACTTTCTGTAACAAGTGCAAATGCTGGCCCAGGTAGGTTGTTTTTCAATTCATAATTCATATTAGTTCCCCTAACTGACTGTAAACTTCCATCTTGAACACATCTTCATAGATGCATTTAGGTACTGCAGTGACAAGCCAACCTTCCCCATTCCCTCTCAGTGGTAACATAATTTCAGATAGGTACTTCAGAATTATTATTCTAACCTCCCAGGAAAAACTCAATTAGCCTTAGAGCCAGGTGGTTTGATTTTGGCACCACTCTGTATCTTTGCCAATAGAGATTCCTCAGAAAAAACAGCATGTCATGACAGACTGTGTCCTGGATGCACCCCACTACAGAAATCCCAGACCATATGGAAGCAGCATGCTTTCCCAGAGAGAACTTAACACTGTGGTCCATCATCAAAAAGTAAGCAAGAGAAAAGAGAATGGCTAAATTAAACCACAGAGCAGTCTAACCCAGTGACTTGGGATCAAGTGACTACCTTGGAGTCAGAAGAAATGACCTGTGCAAAATATCTGAAGTGTAAAAATTTCTTGCTTTGAAGTGTGATTTTCTCAAGACAGAGGAAATGAAAAATGTTACTTCCTGGTTACATTTTCTACCCCTCTTTCCCCCTGCCCTCTCTCCCAGCTTTCCACTTACACTGTTTCTTTTCAATAGCAATACATTAATGGCCTTATACAAGTCTCTTGCAGGACATCCTCTGGAACAGTATTTAGCATGCTGGTTACCCATGCTCAAGGTGAATTTAGGCTGGAATAATTTCTGAACAGATGACTACTAGTATAATACAAGGAATGAAGTCCATAAGATGGAAATAAAATTAATTGATTTGCTCACCATAGAAAAGCAACTGATTATTCCTTGTGTATACGTTAAATAAGAGATACAAACCAACTCTATTGCAGGAACTCAGGTCTGGTGTAGTCTTCCAAGATGACGGATGTATTTAAATGGTCTTTCAGATTATATTTGTCATATGAGAGCCTGCAAATGCAGATTTTTAAGCCCATCTAGTTCTAATAGTACACTATTTTAGTAGTAAAAGAGGCAAGAACTGAGCATATCCTGAATATATCTATTGAATATCTGGCCTGGTAAAATAGATTTGACTATAAAGTTAATTTTAGCTGGAAAATCTGAAAGAGTCAGGTTTTTGCAAGAATATGGAATGAACTACAGGGAAACTATAAAATTAGGTGTCTTCTGTGCATTGAATGTTTAAGATCAAAACTCTAGAACTATTGCCCATTGGGAACTGCAATAGAACTGGTATTTGTATGTTTTAATAGTGGTTTAGCCTTTCAATATTTTAGCACTGGGAACCAGATTGCTTTGGATGGCATAGTTACTACAGCGATTAGTGACTGTGATTGCCATAACAAGTTTGATGGTAAGGTTGAAAATGGAACTGATCCTCCAGTCCATGATCCACTTTTATGATGCTTCCAGTATTTCCAGTGAAGCCAAGGAGTCTGATCCAACCACAATATTTTATGTTCAATTCATCAGTGTGCAAAGACACTGTTCTCTTTCCCATGGCTAAGAGTGTATATCTCTCAGTCAGAGTATAAAACTAAAAATGAGAGCAAATTATTGCTGCTTTTTATTTTATGTTTGCATTCAATATAGCTTGATTACTTGAAAGGAGTTGTAGCCAGCATATTGCAGCATGAAACAATATCATGAAAAATACATGTCTTTTAATGCAAGGGTTGCACCGACAGTTTGTCACAGGCAAAATCTGCAGAATCAACAAAGAGACTAAATAAACAAGTCAAAACTTGAATTATCTAATACAACATTGTATATTTCCAACAATCTCTATTCTAATTTCATGCACATAAACCAGCACTGTAAATTTTTTGGTTTTGACTTCATAACACTTTGTTTCCAAGGCCAGCTGCAGCATGTTGTGATCCATCCTTTCTAACATCCATGACAAAACACACTATTATGCTACTGCTGCTTTTCCTAAGCTGTTAGAGGCTGAATCACTTTTAAAAAATAAGGCTGACAAGAATATAATAGAAAAAATGTTTTTACCATTACCGATACACACTTTGTGTATCTCAACTAGGAAAAACAAAATGACATCACATTATCATTATATATGCTGCTGTCTCCCAGGATGTCCTTCAGGTGTTATGGGACCTTACAATGAGCAAAATACTTCCTGTGAAGGGTTGAAAAGCTAAAGATTTCTTTTTAAAGCTAGCAGTCTATTCTATAGAATAGATTTTCCTCTTTACAAGCCAGCTGGCAGTTCACTAGAAGAATACTTATTATAGATATATGCTGACAGCAAATTTTAGCTTAGATGGAACGTGATGCCGGCTAAGTATTCCTTCCGAATGTGTTAATTTTAGTTCCACTTCCTTTATACTTAGGTTTCTTAGCTGATTTATTCATTTTCCTTTTTTTTAATCCTTTCTTTTTTTACTTTCATAGGAACTTGAGATACTAATAGAAATGGGTCAAGCTCTATATCAAATCCATGGGAAAGCCAAACACTTGAATCACATAAAGCCTACATTGTTTTATGTTATCATTCTTAATCATATCAATATAAAAATAACCAGTGATATAAACACTATTTTTAGAATTAAAATAGATTTGGCATAATAATTCATTGCTTTTCTGGTTGAAATAAGTAATTTATATGATTATTACAGATATATCAAAAATTGGTTATCTTAAAACTAAAGTATTACAAATATTTCCTATTTCTGAAGGACATAAAAATGCCTTTGGTTTTTTTTTTAGCTTATTGGCAAAGACAGAAAGAACAAAACCTAAAATCTTTTGCCACTTTTAAAATAAACCAACAGACCCTCAGCTAGTTTAAGTTAATATTGCTTTATTGATGGCAATGGTATATTTTTCCTTTTTTTTTTCTTCAACTGACAAAATAGAGCAATTAAGTTGGAGTGATATTTTATGAAGATGATTGCCTTCTTAACTCTTAACACCGTACAAAGTGCTGCCTGCCTGATAAAATCTCACCATACAGTTTTATTTACATTTTTAGTCTAACTACTTGTTTGGCTCTTGAATATATTAAGTGAATGTTGAACTCTCATTCTCTTCAACAGGATTTCTGACCCCTCAGTTAGTTTAGGATTTTAAAAGAGAGACTGGCCCCTACTACACCAAAATGCTGTCACTCAGTAATATACCAATTTTGATCTAAAGCAGAATAATTGAGGTAAGTCAGACTATTGAAATTTTCTCATATGAAAATTCAGGCAAGCCAGCTTTACAAAAAATGTATGCGATCAAGTATTAGTTTGCTAAATTCTCATAAAATATTTTCCATCTATTTCCCCATACAAGATATGAAACTAGCTATAATTAGTTCATAATAGTTGTAAATTGCTGTATCTTGCATCGCCTCTCTTTGCCACTTTTTAATGCCTGGGATTCTGATCCATCACCAAAGAAAATATAAAAGCAGAAGTTAATAACACAAGTGAACTTCTACTGTGCCTTTCATCCAAGATCCAGAATACTTTACAAATATTAATTAAGTTTCACAACACCCTTGTGAGATACCAAAGCATCGGTGCTGCCATCAAGAAATCAGTAGATATGATTTCTTCCTTTATGCACAAAAATTTGCTTTTGGCTTAAGCCATTGGTTAAAAATGCACTGAAGCATGCAAAATGAGATATATCATTTAAGAGCAAAACATCAGACCTAAAGCATATATGCAACCCAAAGAAATGCTACCATTTTAATTGTGAAATTGATATTATCCACTTTATTCTTTGCTGAAAAATGTAAAATGAGCAAAGACAGTGACACCTTAGATTAACTTCTTGTGACTGTGTCACATGCTACATCAATCCTTTGCAATTAGGCTATCTAATTACAACTCTTGCTATAAAATGGATTTATTGTATGGGAAAAAAAATCTATACACAACACCAAAACCAAAATCAAAGAAAGAAAATAAACAAACAATAGGAACAAAAGAGAAATTGCTTTCTCATCTCCAGAATCTGAATTTAGCTTTTCTGGAATGTGACTGAGTTTACTGTATTTGTTTGTAGTAGCTACACCAGGGTACTCTAGTTATGCTCCTTCCATCGACAAAGGAGAAATATAGGCACCCACTTTATAATGGGATTAACTGTACTGTAGACATTTCTTTCCACTCTCTCCATTGAGGGTCAAAGGTGACAAGCACAGACCATGCTTCAGCAGGTTAATTCCAGCCCATGTCTTGTTCGCAAGCATAACTAAATTTAAAAGGCAAAATATTTAATAGTTGTCCATTACAAAACAGTAATAATATAGTAATACACTTACAGTAATATAATGCAACTGTATCAGTAATATGATACTATTTTCCCTTCTAGAGTTCGTTGATACTTCAACTACCTCTTTTTCTCAATTTATATTCACTTTTGTTGTTTTTTCAGTGTTTTCAGGATGCTTCATTAGACTCTTGTTTCATGCCTTGCGCCTCCCATGGTAGCACCCAATTGAAATAAATGCTGCAAAGACTCAGTATTAATGCAGAATTCAAGTTATCCTTTCTATATTTGAGGGTTATGCTTTATGCACCTTTCAGAAGTGTACAGAATTATACCAAATAGAAAAGGCATAGGCACAGATACGTTTCCATAAGTGATGCACAATTACTTATTTCCAACATCAGGAGTTACAAGTGACTGAAATGCAGCTGCTCATGGTGTGTTTATTGTCATAAGTGATGCTGGAATTCTGAGGCAAGAAAAAAGGAAAATACACAACAGATGAGATTCATCACATTAACTACAGACACCTGCACCGTGGATAGCTGTGTTTGAGCTGGTTTTGTAGACTCCCTTTATAATCAATGAAGAAACTTGGAAGTTATGATTTGTTTTCTTCAAAGGGAGAGATGCGTCTATTACTCTTCATTGACTTTAATAGGAGTCCAACCAAATAGCTCAGATAAAGACATCTACCCCACAAATGCATAGAGTGAAACATATCCCTCCCACTAATACTGTTTGGGTATTTTATAGATAATTACATTGCCTCAGCAGCTATTCCACACCTTCATAACACAGAGCAATATCTATACTGCCATTATGGTATCAGCAAAGTCCCACTATATCTTATCAGTTGAAAAAATTAGAGGATAATGTAGTAAAGAATATATGACTCTGGATACAATCTTGATAGCTTAAACATCCTGTTCCTTAAATTCTTTTTACAATGAGTGCTGTATCTTAAAGCACTCTTAAATGCTTTTCATTCTCTGCAGGGCTGGCTTTCTAAGCTATTGCATATCTAAAATGAATGCAAATTCATTAATGTGTTTATACACTCCTTGTGCAAGGATTTAAGCAAATGCAGGCATATTGAAAATGAGTTAAAATCCTTGTATTCTAAATCCACAATAATTTCCTTATTTCAAGTATACTGACATTATTCCAATAATATTGCACTCATCCTTGAAGAAAATGGTACTCCATTTCACCAGTCTTACTATGCACAGCATTAACATTCTGTGTAGATGCTGTTTTATTTTTAACCATACTTTGCTCTTCTTTCTCCGCAGACACAATTTCCAGCAATATTAAGTAGCTGATAGATTATCTTGGAGTGCTAGGTGGGCCTCTTTTCAAGTAATATCCTTCACCTTTGTCCCAAAAATCCTAATCATCATCCTCTTACATCCATTCTTTTTACAGAAATAGTTCTCTGTAAAGTACTTAATTCCTTTTACTTTCCTCACACTTCCATATTCAAATTTTGCATAAGACTTCAATATTGATTTTTTTTAATTGCATATTCTCATTCTGGATGTCTATCTATTTTGGATACTGTCTTGAAGTTGCTGATCACCACAACCTGTCATTTAGCTAGGTCCTCTGCCACTATTGTCCTTTGTAACTGTTGCTGTCATCAGTCTTACTCCAGGTCCAATCATTAAATATCAGGCAGTAATTCACAAGCTGTTTTTTTTATCTCAACTGTTAGCCTCGTAAAGTATAAACTAACCCCATATCATGTACAAACTCCTGCAGTATTTTAAATTCCAAGCTATGATGCTAGTCTCCTTTTCTATGCATAATATCTGTTCTGTAAAAGCTGTTATGTGTCCTAGGTTGACAATAGTAAAAAATACCACAATGTTTACTTTGTCACCCCTACTTGTAAATTTTTTTTACAAAATCATCACTTAAGATGATATTGAAGTAATTTAAAAGCCCTTCAAAACTTTTGGTAGAGTGAATAGGGTTTCTCAAATTTCAAATGTTGCTGCAGTCAAAATGACACAGAATGTGCAATAATGTGTTTATTTTTCAGATACTGTAGGTCTGAAGAGATTTTTTTGTATACTTCAATTATAAAAACATTTAAAACATACAAACTTGTGCAATTTTTATTTTAATGAAGATGAGAAGTTCATTAACGAAGATAAATATTTCATTAGATGTTAAATAAAACAAAGAGATTTTTTGGCTTCTCTCAGCACAAAATTCCTTTGAAAGATTAATTAATACATGCAAATTATGCAAATTAGACCCATGCAAATATTTTATGAAGACAATTAAGGGAACCATTAATTACTGCTTTTTTTGCTTCAGTGAGATTCATTCATTTAATTTTAATTTCACTTTAACTGTTTTGATGTATAATCTTGCAGCTAAGAACTTTATCTTTCCTAGTGGGTCACTTAAACTTATAAATTTCATCAAGTGAGCAGCAACAGAAATCTGTAAAGATATTCTCTGGGCTATGTTTAGTATCAAGAGAAATTTTTGACACAATGCACTCCTAGAAACTGCAAAACTGGAAGGGAATGTGAGCTCATTCTTGGACAAGGTTCAACTGCTGGAAAAGCAATTAATTTGCTTTGGCTGTGCTAATATAGGGGAATTAGAAAGTGTGACACAAGACAAATAGAAATAATTAGTTCTCCAAAATGATGTTCTCATTAATATGGTTTGAACAGTAGAAATAAAAAACATTATTGTGGCATGTCTGCATTCTGTCCCTAGCCACAGGAGGTAGGAAAATGCAAGATACAGCATTTTTTCACCTTTGAAGCTTGTATGGTGGTGGCATTTATTTTTATTTTTTATTGTAGATTTTAAGAAAAGCAAACTGTGGACCTGATCCTGTTATCTAAAACCTACTGCACTTGCATAAAGCACGAGGGATCCCTAGGCTTCTTCCTGTGAAAAGATGAAGCTATAAATATAACTGACTAGGCTTTTTACAACAATACACTCAAATTCCTAAACTGAAACTTTTGTTTAGATATCCTTCATTTAAAACATATTTTATTAATGCAACACAGAAGGTATAATGTGTTTATTCTGCAGCTTAAGCTACTATAGTAGAAGACTGCACTAGCAAAAGAGTTTACAATAACCTCTCCAAATCTGATAACACAAAAGAAGTTTTCCTTTTCCATAATGTGAATCTACATACATGCATTTGACAAAGTTTATAGAGGTGGGTTTTCAGGTGCTGTCCTTAACACGTACACCAATACACAGCAGGTTTTCTACAGGCAGTGAAAATCACTAGCTGGCACTGTTCACAAAAACAGGCTGCTACGAGGTTGTTAAGAACATATTTGCTCACTTATACTCTAAATTTCTTAGCTTGTCCCAGAATTAAAGGTAATGGAACATTTTGTGGCCCCCTTAAAATATTAGACTTTTATTTTCCCCTGTAGGTGATATACCTTTCAGCTGTTTACCAAATTTCAACTGAAGGCACCTCCCTTTGAAAGCTTTGCTGTTTACATATCTTTTATCTGGAATCAGATATTAAAGTGCAATGATCTGATTTGATTTATTTCTTCTTTCAATTACGTTGCAAATCTATAGCATGTGAGAGAAATTGAGATTTTCTCTTTAAATACAACAAGGGGAGAAAAAATGTGACTATGCCTTGGCATTTTTTGATAGTTGATTACTATTGTTAATGAAATCCTTACGTGAAATTACCACAGAGGTTTATCAGAAACACCCAAACTAAACTCACACTGTAATAATTTATTATAAAAAGAATACTGTCTTTATAGACATTATTGATAAGACAAAAAACCCTATGAGACCTTCCTATTCTTTTGATAGTAATTTCTTCTTTAACTACATGGCTATAATAATTCCATGTTCTTACTGTGGTAAGTATGAGTCACTTGAATGCATGAATGAATGATCATAATCCTTGCAAAATGCTGGTAAGCACCTTCTTCCTTGACCATCAGTTCTGTGGCTAGTCACCTTTTTTTTGGCAAACTTTTATTAAATGTGATTGCCTTTAATGAGTTCTTTCTAAACAAATATTAGAACTGGCACCTCATGCCCTACCTGCTTGACTTCTCCAGACTAGCCTTTCCTGAATGGTTTTTGGCATTCAAATATTGTTCTCCCTTTGTTAGGATCTTCTTATTCTCCCTCCACATGGCTAACTGCTTTCTCAGTTTCACATTTTTGGCTTTCTCAATTTGACATTTTTGGTTTCTTCCTCAACTTTCCTTTTTAATTTCTAAGGGCTGTGATCTTTCTCCAATTGTCTCTCTCTCTCTCCATACTTTGTATCTGAGCAGTCTAATCCACAAACAGAAATTCAGCCACCATATCCATGTTGACAATTGACACAGCCCTTTGTACTGCAGGTCTGTTCCCTTCTGTTAGACATAAAACCTGTCTGCTTTCCTGATCCTCTGTGTGAATGTGTCACTGCTCTGACAGTCCTAGTTTGAGGAAACAGAGCTGTTAATCATTCACTCCTTCAGATTCTTCCTCATCTTCCCCACTACTACTACTCTTAGTCACTATGAACTACTCTTTTAATCTAGTCTGTCAGTGAAGTTCAAAATCAAGGTATCCTGTTTGTTTGTAACTTCTGACTCTTCATTACAACATGGTGTCTAAATTTTCTCTCATACAAAGTTTCTGCCCCTCATTTTCATCTCTCTCTTTCTATCTATAAATTCACATGACTTTTCTCCTCTTATCTTACCTACTAAAGTTTCTGTCTCAGTTGTATAAACAAATTTGTATGGCAAAAATATTTTCCCAGTCTGCTTCTTTGAATTGTCACTCCTTTTTAATTCCTTCACTGGCTCTTCCCTTTTAACAAGTAGAAACACAGTACTTGAAAGGTTTTGCCTTACCCTTCACCTTGTGTGTTAGTCCTTATCAAAATGCTTCAAATTGGAGTGATGCTTTCATATAAGCATCCTCATAGGGGTTTTTTTTTCTGCTTTTGTTCTCCACAGTTAAGAAGACCCTCATGGAATGTTTACAAGATGAACTCACTACAATCCTTCAGATCTGAAGTCTGGATTTGTAGGTGAGCCTGACAGCAAGACCTGAGATCACGAATGGTACCTGAATCTGGAATACAGGTTCATGGACACATACAACTTCCCACATAAATCAAAGTAATTTACCAGTACAGTCACTAACATTTCATAGTCATCATCTCACCCCAAACAATATTTGTGTAAAGTTTGGAAGGAAATGATGTCACTTGGCAATATTCTTTTAATAATTTTTGCCTACCTGGTCATGAATGGGGCAGTAATTGAAACACTATTGTAGGGGATATAGGTAGAGGTGATTACATCAAAAGATTTAATGAATACTATTGCACCATTGCTGGCACAAGACTTGTCTGCCTCTTAGAAGAAACACATTGAATACTCTTTCACGTAAAATATTGCTGCTGCCATAGCATACATGGAGACAGATTTGCATTTGATGGCTCAGCTTTAATTAAATGTTACATCTTCTTCGTGTTTTTGACTGAAACATCTAAAGGGCAGCACGCAGCAATGCATGCATGCTTTCAGCTCCTGAAGCACAGAAAGCTGATACTGGTTTATCTTCATTTCTACAAGTAGAAAAATATAGGTATATTGAGCCTGTGTGTACACTGGGAAGCTGAAGAAAAAAAAATTCAGTGGAACTTTGGGGTTAGGAAGCTGGCAGAACCTATATAAATTAAATAATTCATTCCTATTACTGTAGCTTCAAACCTTTTAAATGTCATTATGCAAGGTCTTTTAACCAAACTGGTTATATTTATTTGGAAGTAACAAAATCTACGGTCTATGTCAGGTCTTTATCAGAAATGCTAAATACATAGGGTCAACTTGGTATGTGAGAAATAATCTTATCAAATCAAGTAATAAACAAATAATGATAGGCAGCATACGTTGCTGTATTTTCAAAGCTTTGTCTAACAAAGAAAAGACTTGAAAGGACTTAGACCAGGTGCACTTTGTCATTACCTTGATATTCACAGAGGTTAGCCATCAGTCTGAGCAAGTACAGAGCAAGCACAGATTATGTGCTACATGTATTCTGTTAGCATGGAGTTTTGGGACATAAATCCTGTCACCAATAGTCAAGTGGGCAAATTCCATCTAGTTTACCATGTGTCTGTACATGAGAAAGCATGAAGGTAAATATAGAAAGGAGGGCAAAACATGAAGGACAGAATAAAAATTTCAGCACTTGCTAGATTTAGCTTCAGTCTCTTATCTACCACAAAATTCTGATCTATCCATGATCAAGTTCCTTAGCCCCTCTATGATATAAAGATAATTGCTTTGTTCTGCATCAGAGGAGTATTTCCTGATGTGAGGATTAAATCCATTAAAGATTGCAAAGTTGTTCAGTTATTACAATGATAACATTTCTACTAGCTTTCCAGTTACCCCTGGCATATCTCAAAACAATTTATCTGAGACAGACCACAAGGTTGCAAACTCAAATCAGTAACATAAATAAATACATATATATTTATTACAACTTATATCTATGCAGAAACTTAATAATAGATTAAGTATCCTTTGAAAATAAATATCCACAATTTAAGAGACTCATTTTGGACAAGCTAATTTTGGTAGACTTACAAAATTAGTGTTTTCTCATGAATAATCAGTCCTTAAGCAATTTCTCAGAACTATCATGCACAAATATGCTGTCCTTCAGCTTGATGCCTGCTTTTGCTTTCTGTTTCAATATACATATTTACACTAGCAATTGAAAATAATTACACACTCCTAATAAATAAATTCTGTTGAATGCCTGCTAAAGACTTTGCTTCTTTAGCATTTTCTTCCCATGATTACACTCAGAAGCTTCACAGTAAAATTGAATTATTTGTCTTAAATCAAAAAAAAGAAGGCAGCTATGAAAAGATTTTAATATTGAATGTACAGATAGAAATCAAAGACATTTCAAAGAACAGAGAAAGTACTAGAATATGCTAAGACATACTAACAAATTTCTGGGCCAGCATATCTAAGACTATGTCTTTGTTTGGCCAAAGGGCTGGTATTGAGTCACACCTAGTGAAAAATATCAGATCTTTTAGAAAGTGAGTTTGGGCTTCTTTAAAAATAGCAAAAAAGTCAACCCACAACTTTTTCTCCACACCTCATGTTTTCCTATTTCAGTTAAATGCTATGTAAAATACAAGCTAATCCATGGGTAACAGGAGAGCAAGATCTAGAGAAATTATCCCATGAATGTTTGTGTGTTTTTTGCTAAAAATGGTAGGAGAAGAGAGGCATAGACATTCCATTTAAAATAAATGTAGGAATAAATCTATTTTTATTCAATGAATATAATAAGGCATAAATTTCATTTGATATAACACAAGTATAGAATGTAGTATGCTCAAAGGTGTTCTAAATGAGCAAAAAGGGCTTGATTCAATATCTGGCATGATTTGAGTCAGCCTTCCATATCCTGCATGGCTTTCAGCTGCTGCTCCTGAAAGGACCAGATCGTCCGTAGGCATGATTAACCCCACGCGATGTCTCAGATGCACTGGAGCATCCCCATGGGCACTAGTCATCTACTCATGGACAACAAAATCACTTTCAAGCAGTGTAAGAATTAACATTAAGACAAGAATATCTTAACTTCCTCCTGAAAACCTCATTTCAGAGTTTCAAACATGCAGGGATGAGATGGGAAATTATGACCTTCCTTAGTAGATTAGCTTACATAGCTTGCTTAGAAATTTTTTCTTCTTCAATGCAGGTGGCAGCTGACAGGCAAAAAGGACCACTGAATAGGCTGGACACAGAACGTATTTAATGGATTAAGTCTGATTGAACTTTAAATTTGAGATTTGAAATCTAATCTTGATTGGTTGTTTCTTTTCACCCACCCAAGAGGCAGCACCTTTCAGGAAGGAGACGTGATTCTCCCTGTCTAATAGACTTCCACCTATGTGTGCTAAATGGATAAAGTAACTTACTTGCTAATAGTTTGCATTAGTAGTTCTCCGAAGCACAGTACGTTTAGTTGAACTGAAATTTTTTACTGTTATTTTTGTGTAAGAGTTGTCTCCCTCATGCTTCACATGACAAGTCACAAGGGAAGTGCAACTATTAGAAAAATCTCAAACCATTAAATATTTTGACATCTGTTGATGGTGAAGTCTTAATGATTTAACAGAAGAATGCAAACACAATATTGGCAGATGAAATTCCTTTATAAGGGTACGATACACAAACATGAATTTTTAATCTTTATAGTTGTTAAAAAAACAAATGCCAAGAAAAAAATCTTCTTTATGACACATCTTAACATGACATGATGGCGCTTTCCAGCACTTGTAGTGCTGGATGTAGTAAATGCGGCTGAGGGGGGAAAAAAAGTGAAGAAGGGACAGCTCTCTACACACCGTAGAGGCAAACACTGATAAACAGCTTACAGTCTGCAGATCTAGCTCCTCAACCAACATAAAGATACTCAAGATTATAGTTCATTTGTGAATGAACTAGAAATTTACTCTATTTATATCTGTTTTGTTACAGGCTATAGAAACACCATTTCATTGAAAAAATGTTTTAATTGATTTTTCATCCTGCTTAAAACAAACAGCAAGTCCTTTGGCTCTTTCTTTAGAAGGGAATAAGTTATTTGTTTTTCAGCTGATAAGATTATGTTAGAAATGTGTGTTTTACCTGCCTGTTCACGTTTCACTTGAAACAAAGAAGGTGATGTCTTCAAAGACAAAGGCAACAGAGTACTTATAGATAATAAAAATACATAGGATGATGGCTTGCAGTACTCATCTTTCCCAGGTACCAAGACAACTCAGGTGACCTCAGAATTCTGTTAGGTAAGAATTCACCTATCCTATCCTTCCCTCTTTGAATAATATGAACATGTAGGAGGGAGGGAGAAAGAGATGAATGAAAATGAAAGTCAGAATAATTCCATACAAAGTCTTAATAGCCTCTTTGGAGTACAGTGTGGGTTTTTTAAAATATTCTTATTGTCCTGATTTTTTTAGCTCTGTTCATGCTTAGTCATTAATTTTACACATAGTTCGTTTAAAAGTGAACTAAAGTACCATGTTGGAAGAAAGTCTGATTGATTAATCATTTATCTCAGTAGAAAAGTCAGGAACATATTTGATTTTCAGCAGCTTCATATACGTACAGCTATAAAGTGAGATGTAAATTGCAATAGATAGTAATTTCAAATAAAATGTGAACAATTTTATGTAAGAGAATATGTTGAATGAGAGAGCTCTGTAAGAGTACTTTGCATCATATATGTAACTGTATATTAGCTCTATGCCCTTCCTCTGCTTTTTGGGTGATAGATAACAGGATTATGTACCTTGAAGTTTAAAGGTGTAGCTAACAATGACCTATGTACACTATGAAACAATTGTCTATTTATAGGTTACTGCCTGCAATCAATACCACCCTCTGTTTAAGTTAATCAATGTTGTCTTTAATTGATTAGCTTGGGTTGAAAACCTGCCAAAGTGCTGACTCCTGGGCAGGGGAATAAGGAACATACTTATTGCTGTTTGGTTTCCATGCTTTGTAAGATAATTTCAGTATTTATCCATGGTCAATGAAATATGAAGCAAAATAAATCTTTAACGGCTGTTTCCTCATCAAGTATTCTGATT
>NW_008687933.1:28396-90896 GCF_000695815.1 Acanthisitta chloris
GTCTACTATACAATCCAGGTTTAAAAGCTGAACTATATTGGATAGTCTGTCAAGCCAAAAAATCAGTAAGACAAGTGTCTGAAACTTGTGAGCTAGTAAAGCTAGTAAGGCTTATTCTTCTTAGGGGAAATAAAGTATTTAAATTAGTGTACAGAGAGAGCCAAGCTCTTTCTAAAATGTATAAAAATTAGAGAACCTATTTTCAGAGATATATCTTCTGCTACAGTAATGAAATTCAAGGTGGTGCACACAGATTAATGTTGTTATTTATTATTATGTATATAATTTCATTGAAGTGCATAGCACTGTATACATGAATAATAAGTGCATGACCCTGACATTAATACAAGGCATTACACACTGCAGTCAAAAAGCAGCTGAAGTTTAAGGCACTAATCAGAAGGAAAATGAAGCATTATGTGTTACTGCAAATAAGAACAGTGTTAAACCAGCAAATATTTTAGGAAGACTGAACAAAAATAAAACAGAATCATGTGGGCTAACCAAAGGGAGTTAGTAAAGCAGTTCCACTAAATGTCACTGAGACTTAGACACTAAATGCCTAACAATTTCCCCCCTTTAAGACCACCACTAAGTCTGAAAATAAACTTTCTTTTTAGCATAAGACAAAAGAGAAGAGAAAACAGACTACTCTTCAGCTTCAAAAACTGAATGGTGCATGTGCATACATTTTCACCAATGCATCAATTCGTTTGACAAACTCGGGCATGCAGAGAAGGATCAATAACTAAACAGCAGACATCACTCCCCAGTGGGTCACTACAATGGCCTTGCTCCAATCTGTTGTCTTTTCCATGTGTTTCTGGTAGCTCAGATCACTACTCTTACCTAGAGGTTCTAGAATAACCCTGGGAGACCAGTCAGATTACAGAGACAGTCTTGTCCTATGTCTGCAGTTAAC
Organism: Acanthisitta chloris; assembly: GCF_000695815.1. Classification (NCBI taxonomy): domain Eukaryota; kingdom Metazoa; phylum Chordata; class Aves; order Passeriformes; family Acanthisittidae; genus Acanthisitta; species Acanthisitta chloris. The sequence goes on from NW_008687933.1 coordinate 29,319, forward strand.
CAAAGCTGTAGAAACTGAAACCAGTTGTCTTACTGACCTTTGGAAACCAACAGAATCAAAACTTAATGAAGAAACCAGATAATCAGGCAAAAAAAACCCCAAAACAAATCTGCCAGATTGCTGGAAGTCACATTCTCACAAAAGATGATATTTCATGTAGGCAGACCTTACTGTTCGTTGACTCCTAAGCTGATAAAAGACTTATTATTGACAAATTAAATAGAAATTACTAAGTGTGCTCTTTTCTTTTCTTTTTTTATTTAGTGTGGCCTAATGGAATAACAGCCTAAGTGGCCTAAAAAATCACAGACATGAACATCTCCAAAAAAAACCCCAGTCCACTCTTTTGCAATTGCTGCTTCAGAGAACCTTTTTATATTTCTATGGGTCTAGAATAGTCAGCTGTTTGTTTCCATAAACAGCCTAGCTAAGTAGCAGATGTTTCCTTGGGCAGTTATTCAACATATCTAGAAAAAAAACCCCTTTGCCTTCCAGGCTTCTGACAGCTTTGTTTCCAGCTACCGACTTCTTTTCCCTGCTGAAATGTTCAACCTTTATAGCAGGCCTGCACAACAGGTGGGCCGTGGGTCTCTTGCAGCTTGAAAAACCATTTGTTTGGCCCATCAGCTGCTGTGAAGCATCATGTACTGTTTGATTTGCCCAGCTGCCAAGAGACAGCAACAAGATGTCCAGCAGAAAATGCGTATCTCCTGGCTTGTCATTGATCCCTCAGAATGCATGTACCTCCTAGTCAGCCACCTGGTCAACCAGCAGCCACATTGCTCCAGAACATACACACACACACACACACATTGTCTCACCGGTCAAAGAACTGGAATATTAAGAAATATTTGAGATATTCAGAAGCAGTACTTGGCAGGGGGGAAGGTGAAATGGAGGTGGAAGGAACATGAGAAAGCATCAATACAGGGGAAACTGAAACTGTTGAAACGGGTGGACAGAGAAAAGGAATGTCACGTGGGAAAGTGAAAATGTATTTTCATTCTACAAATGATCTGATAAATCCATTTGAGAATCCTGGCTCTAAACTAAACCCGAGCACCTTTCTGCTAGAAGTCCCATGCAATAATAAATGAGTAACAACAAATCCATAGTACTTATGAAGCAGTGATAAAAATGGAATAACTGATGAGCAAGTGTCAATTGAATAAAAGTGCACAATTTACAAGTTGATATATATAGAGATTTAACAGTTCCAAGATGTTTTAGCGAGAAAAAAAGGCAAGAAAATCTTGGTAAAATGTATAAAGGATCAGGAACTTTTCTTGGGTTTAATCAATAAATACTTACGGGAATATTCGGCCATTGGTTTACATGGCATTATACAGATGGATGACCTTGTCTTTGGGCAGCTACAGGTGCAAATAGAATTTCTTTTGATTAAGGGGGACATGGCAAGGAACGGATAGAAATGCAAAGACAGGAGATAGAAGCACTGGGAGAGAGACACAATTATTGGAGGGACTTTAGAGAAGGATAATGGATGAAAGAAATGGGCTTGATGTCGGTCATCTCAGTCAATATCATGAGCAAAATAGATGAAGAAATGACTAAAGAAAAGACATTTTAGTTAAATGTGCTGCAAAGAGAACTGATGTTCCCAGAAAAGAAATAGATGCCCTGCCATTTGAGGATATTAAAAACTATTTTTAAAAAATCATTAGTTAATTTGAGAGTAGTCTTGCAGTGGAAAATGTATCCTATCTATGATTAGCAGCCAACAGTAATCTTCGCAGTCTACAAACATGAGCTCATAAAAATACTCAAGATTTACAGAAATTAGGACAAGAATTCTAATACAATTGGAATTGGAAATAAGGACAGAAAATGTGACTGGGGGAGTGACTGAGACTAGTTAAACACATAGATAGAAACACAGAAACTAGGGCACTGGAAGACACTGTGAAAGGGAGCAACTAATAAATATGGCTGGCTGACAGTAACTGAGACTGAAGTTGGGGGACTGAGTGATTTGGATTAACAGACAAGAACAAAACCCAGTGGTTGAGTGTAGAAGGAAAGAGGTGGGACAGAACACAGATAGTGCAAGAAACTCGGGTAAAGTCATTTGAGATCTCTTAGAAGAAATCTTGACAAGCAAATGTATGTGTGGCATAAGGATAGAACATTGTGAGTCAATATCTGGAGACATCTGGATCTCGATTAACAAAGGGATTAGGCACAAGAAATCAAAACTACAGGCTGAAATTATGACTGGACATAAAGAGAAACACTGAAAGGTGAGTGAAAAAAAGAGGCAAGATAGAGGTTATAAAATTTGGAAATTGATATTAGGACTGAGAGTTACAAAGCCCAGAGATGAGGGAGAACCAAAACTAAGAAAGCATGATGGAGACGCTGTTTCTTACAACTTGAGATACAGGTTGCAAAAAAACCAAAAGGAAGATTCTGCGCCCAAGAGCATGAAATGTATCCCGAGATTGTTTTTATTTATCTCAACAAGTATCTGTAAAACCACCATAGCAAAATGGTAATTCCTTAGACCACATTGCTCATAATAAGGTATTACAGTTTATCAGTTACTTGGTTAGTAAGTTCATATAGTTTTCAGATACAGTTTCATAGGAAATCTTTTGACTTTGTAATTTACTTGTTAAGAAGAAAACTCTAGGCAATGGCTACGCAGGACATTAGTGAAGAAAAACACTCAGCTGTTAGGAAATGCCAAAATTTAGATTTGATAGATGAAAGAAATTGAGATAATCATTTACAGCTCTTCTGTTAAGCATGATGTCTAATGATGGAAGTCATATATATAAACTAGGTATTATATAAAGCATGAGAACACACCCTGAGCACTGAACATGAAGAAAATACTGGATATTCATTTAGTCAACTACATCCTTGCCCCATGTATTGAATGAGACAGGGTACTGTGAAAAATACAGTATCTAATAATATAATTAAAGATTATATCATGATGCATACACAAAGACACTTGAACAAAGGTGCGGAAGACAACCTTAATTCTACCATTTCCTAATTCTGGAATGCTTGACTTCACAGCCTTGATAAAGGCATTTTCCAATAAAGTTAGTGATCTCATAAAAAATATCATCACATATTTCCACACACTTTTGTCCAAGATTTATACATCAGAAATGGAACTGTGTGCACAAGCTCCACAGAACTACCAGAAGTTCCTTTTCAATATGGAAATCCTACAGATAACTATCTTTCAAACACAAATATAGCAAGAAAGAATCGAAGACTATCATTTGATGAGATTATTACACTGATTTTGCTTGTTGAAAAATAGATTAAACAAGTTTTGAACCAATGCAGAAAACAATTTAGGTTAGGTTTCCAGGCAAATGACTGAAGCTGATTCTAAGCAATTTTTATTAATGTGGAGGGCAGCTGCGGGGCAGCTTGCCCATAGTACTTGGGCAGCAAAATGCACACTCTACATTTCTGCTCTGGGAAAAGTTAAATCACAATTTCTTTCTTGCTCTTCTTCAGTTGCCTTCAAAGGCCTTACAATGAACTTCACACAGGACTATGCAGTCAGTGTGCTGAATTGTTGTTGCGTTCTCTATTCCTGGATCTGCTCAACATCTCTATTTCCTGCCTTGTCCTTTCTGGGAGGGAAAAAACAGATGGCCTTGGAAAATTTTGTGTGCATGGTAGCTGAGTGGCTCTTATTCTTACATCAGGAAAGCATAGTCTGAAGTCACTTAGGATTACACTTAACTGTATTGTTAATATGAGCCTACAGAAGAGGTGGAGAACATAAAAAAAAGGGAAGAAGAAAGAGTTGGTGGAAAAGGGCCTGGAAATCATTTTGCTAAGGGACAGAGAAAGTAAGATAGACTCATCTGGAGAAAGGCTGATAATGTTCTAGAAGGAAAAATAATATTTGCAGCAGAATAAGGAACTGAGGTATGAAAGTTTGATTGATGAATAAAAAGAACAAAATTTGTGCTAGAAGACAATGCATAGTTAAGGAAAAAACTGATTTAAAGTGCAGCAGAATGAGAAAACTTTGAGGATGGGCAAAATGCAAAGGATGTCTTGCAACACAAACACATTGTGAGAAAAAAAAAGGATAGGCCTGAGAATTCACAGGAACCGAAAAGGATGAGAAGACTTATAAGAAAATGATGGAGCTGATTTCAGAAGCAGCTAGAAAGATGGCATGTAGAAGCTGGAAATTATTTGGAAGAAAGCAGAAAAGGTACAGCTGAGGCAATTGCTAGCAAATAAAAAGAAATGAAAATGACAAACAAGATACCAGCATGAAAGAGGGAAACGTTGATTAAACTTCCTGTTCTTATCAGGATAGCTTTGGGACAAAAGCACAGAATCATTTGTGAGCAGTTTGGGAACAGGAAGACACGACAGGGACATCACAAGAAAAGACTGGTCAACAGGGAAGATAGTGCAGAACCAGAACATTTTTAGAGGATTTTAGATAATGCAAAAAGGGAGCGATGGTTAAATGGAATGAAGTTGAATGTTCAGGACCTGGGAGGAAAACTACTGGGAGACTGAAAATTGGGAATGTGGGACTTATAAAGGAAAAGAAAAAATAGCAATATAGGCAGGCAAATACATGGTAAGTAACCTGATGAGGAAGAAACAAATCAATGGAAATAAGAAAGTAAATGCGGCAGTAAATGTCATTGTTCTAGTGCTTAGTAAGAGGTCTGGCAACAAAACAGTATATAAAAGTCAAACATTATCTTTGTATGGTACCTTTTTGTGTGGGATGAGGGGGTCTTGGGAAACCGGATTGGGAGCTAGGCATAGGCATCTAGTGAACCTACAATATGTATGGAGAAGAGGATAATCTGCTTTATTATTATTTTAAACAGAAGCAAAGAAAACATTTAAAACCAGTGTCTACACCAGCTCCTAATAACTTAGTATCTGTTTGTATATCTTAAAAATATATTTAAGTATATCTGAGACCCATAACTGAATTATTTATTAGGATAATTTGTTAACATTTTATGGACATTTCAGCAAACTGTAATCTAGTCAGTACTTAAAAGACTCAAACCCAACCCTGAAATACCCTATATTGCTTCTTTTTATAGTCTTGTATTCAAATTTCTTCTTATTATCACTCCCATTTTACGAAAGTCTTTACATGAACTAAAAGTGAATCTAAATGAGTGTTACACAATGAAAATTAGAATAGAACATACTCCCCTTATTGACAAATGCAATTATCTCTTATGCTTAAATTAGTCCTATTCCTTACTCTCAAAAGTGAGGCTTAAAAATACCAACATAAGATATAACTTCAAGTTGACAAGTATCCATTTATTTATAATAAACAGTAGGCAAAATCTCTAGCTTTAATTACGATTTTCTTGCACAATATTTTGTCAAATGCTGAAAATATACTTAGTATTTCAATTATTTCACTTCCCTGCAGAGTACTGCACCTTTCCTACCTTTGTTTGCTTATTTATAGAACTGTATAGCATGCTCAATACAGTAAACTGAAAAATGATTGTGGATAAAAAAGCATACCCCAGGCATGCTTTGATACTGAGACATAGATATATTTTTGAGAGGAATAAGAAAGGCATAAGTATTTGCCTAGTATTTTTTTCCCAGAACCTGAAAGAGATGATATTATATTATTTATTACAGAATAGATTGTATATATAATCATATAATTGTATAGAATATTTCTTCTATGGTGCATACTAGACTATACAAAAATATAATTTACAGATAAAATATAAGGCCGTAATTTAAATTTTCATAATTGCAAGTCTATGGTCTTTGTTGCCCCAAAGCAAAATTCAAAAAAGTATTGGAAAAAAGTTACATAGATTGGAAAGCTTTTGTAGAGTTCTGCAGCTAAAGGACCCCATCTGTACTGAGCATGCTTTATCCCAGTGCTGCAGGAATGAAGCAGTTCTTTCCCTGCAATTCTTTCTCCTCACTCCTGCCAACAACTGCCGTGCTAAATATTGAAATAAGAGCATAATGCTCTCAGTGCTTCCCTCCCTGATATCTAGGCAGACGCACAAGAAGAAACAGAAACGTACTGAAAGCAGTAGGGAATGTGAACTTGACAGGGAGTCAGGGGAAGCAGAGACTACAGACAGATAAGTGTTTTGCAACAGGGAAGGCTGTGAACAGGGATCATCAGTGCAGCTCTCAAAATGACTGGACAAGAGGAGGAAGCAACAAGGAGGGTCAGACAGAGCTGAGAGACTGGGGATCACTGAGGGCAAAAGAGCTTGTAATTAAAGAAATAATCAGAGTGACATGAAACTGAGTTCAGAACAGAACGCAGGAAGAATGTGTAGTTTGGAAGAACGAAACACAATGCAACGTAGAGCAAGGAAAGAGAGGTTAGCAATTGACAAAAGGTGGAATTGGAGGGAGGAGGAAGAACCTAGGAGGAACTGGGATAGAGACACAGGGATACATGCAAATGGAGACAAAGAAAAATGGGAGTTTATGGCAAAAGGAAATCCTCCTTCCTGTATTGGAAGTGAACACTAAGAATCTTGACACATAGCGTGACTTGTCTGCCATTAAACTGTTTCTTGAACTATTTCTGAAGCCTGTCACCCTATAATAGCTGATCTACAATGACAATAAGCTCCTACAGTTACATTTATGTTGTAGGGTTACATGTTGTGGCAGAACGAAAAGTTCTGAATTGCTGTATGATGATTAAGTTGAATATATTAAACTATAAGACATGACAACTCTATTTCTTGCTTTTTCATTCTTTTTTCTTAAAAAGCCTCTCTTTTAATTATATGTTAAGACTGCAAAGTAGAGATGGGAAATGTCAGAATTAAGGTTGCCTTTGCGATATGATTCAATATCACAATCAGAATATATCATGGTCCAATCTTGTATAACATAATAATCTGTGGATTTTGGGTTTTTTTAACGTGCATTGCCTTGGACAGACGGATCAAGGAAAAGCCATCATTACTGAGAATGTCTCCTGTAAATCCCTGATTTCGTTTACTGCAAAAGGGGAAATATATGAAATGAGCAATAGTAGGCAAAGGACACCTGGAGAAGAATGCATAATCATAGTTCTAAAGCTGAAGTGATGTTCCTGTGTAGTTTGGGATAAGTCCTTTAGCATATGTACTTCCAAAATTGTGTGTTGCTCATATTATAAATATCCAGCTTGATATCTCAGCCCATAAGCAAAACTGAATTCAACAAGAACAGTGACTTGAAGACACTGAATACATTTGCCAAAATGCAAATTATACTGAAAAATTAGGTCCATGATACTTGAAAGTTAAGTAATTGATCATCTTAATCTGTCTCTTACTATTTCCCAGCTATCAAAATGGAATACTCCAAACTTCATCTCCTTGCATGAATGCTCTGAAGATGAAGTAGTTCATGCCTGCAGTAAGTACCAGTACTGGTGTAACAGCACAGCCTCCCAGGAAATTAGAAGTCTGTCTTTGTACCAAACAAAATAATGAAATGTCTGGATTATAACAAAATTGCATAACGACCAAATTCTTACCAAATGAATTATGTCAAATGCTGTTTTGAATAAGGTATACATTCTGTGGGAAGGAAGGCAAGATTTTGGAGTAAGTACATTTTATGGGAAGGAAGGCAAGATTTTGGAGTAACCAACTTCGTAACATGTACACACTTCCCAGGCAACATTTAATCTGGCATATTCCAAATTCTGTGTTATTGACTTTGCAGACATAACTTGCTTTAAATAAAAATGTCTTTGTTTATATACATGTGTTTTTCTTTCATAAGAACTTTTATTGTCTCTTTTGTATTTGTTTATATGCTCAATACATTAAAAGCTTCTTGACTTTTTTATTCTGTTGTTACAGCCTCCTTGTGGCACACCAGTAACAACTCTAGGAGTTAGAAAATGTGATTAAATAACACACAGAAGATGTCAAATGATACTGTTAGGATGATTGACTTCGAAATGCAAAATAAAGGCAATTGAGAGTGATTACTGGAGCTAATCATTTTAGGCTTGGCTCTGAAAAATGCACCTTCATTTACAATTGAAAACAATTGGTTTTTTTATTGTTTAGTGTTCATGTAGGTAGATTTAGCCTGTTGACTAGAATAGACATTGTTACATAAAAACTATCTTCAAAATTTACTCTTTACTAATATCTTGATGTTTGCAATATATATATACATTTAGATTCACAGGGGAAGTGATATGGCTCTCTTTAGTATTTCATGTATAAATTTACTCAGCACATTTGTTTTATTAAAATGTAAATAATGGGGTATGGTAAATGAGAAATCCAATATGGGAATAAACAGCTTATTTATTGTTAATGCTCAGAGTAGCTTATTGAAACACACCTTTCAGTAACTGCCACTGACTATTAGCTATGAAATTCTCATCATGCCTTGAATGTTACCCATTAGGTTTAGCCATTTGTACAGTTAAAAGGCTCAAGATGTTTCAAATATACCTTTGAAAACATTGTTAACTCAACTCAAACTGCACATATTCACAAAAACTACATTCAGCATGTCTGAGATTCAACCCAATACTGCTTCAAATTAATTATTCTTTAATTGCTTTGTATAAACAGAAATGACCTATTAATTTAAAGAAAATCTATCAGCACAGAATGTATTCTCTCTTATAAACAAGCAAGATGAACTTGACCTTGTTTGAACTTGTTTTGATGTGGCCCAGATGGTAGGCTACATGCTTGAATAGCAGTCTAAAGCTGAGGAAAAACTCATATAGCAAGATCTAGATTTATAGCCTTTTGCAAATTCCTACCTTGTATTGTCCTTTCAGCATCTGTTCTGCCCCCGCTGCGGTCAGCTTCTATCTCTGGGGTCAGAGAGTCTAGAAACATAGAAAGGTAAGACTGACACATATTTCATTTGATTCTTATAGCCTTTTTTACAACCTGTTACTCCAATGCTGAATTACAATACAATCAACCTTTGTCAGTTTTTTTAATGTTGAACAATGACTGGAGGCCAGGACAATTTTTTTGTTAGACTAGGAAGATTAATGAGCAATAGATTTTTCAAGCATAAAGGGGGGGAGAAAAAGAGGAAGAAAAAAAATTGACGTCTCAAGCTAATAATGTAAAATTGTCCTAGATTGAACATTCTCTCCAGTGAGTTTATTTGCACATTCTATATAAAGTAACAAAGCAATAAAGAGAGAGGTATCGCTTCAATGAAAAAAAGAAAAGATTTTTTTTCATCTCCCATCATGTTATAAATTGTCAATATAACAAGATTCTTTGGGCACTCAAATTGAAAGTTAATGACAAAGAGGCAAAGACTGGCTTCTTACCATTTAGGACCCTGAGACTATCTGTTGAAGCTGCCTGTTTCAGTGTTTGTTCTGCTTGCTCCCGTCGTTTAGTCTCAAATTCAAGTGCTTCCTGCAATTTCCTCTTTGCCTTCTTTTCCTTCTTTAGCCTTTTCTGAATTATTGCTAGGAAAAGAAAACAACATCAGTGTGCTCAGATTTGGATCTGAAACTTGGCTGCACAATTACCTACTAAGAGTCCTGAGAATAGCTATAACTGCAGCAGTTCATATAAATTGATTAATTACACAGTACCAATTTAAATTACTTGAAATTTGCTGGGATCACCCTGGGATATTTGAAGAGCTACTGTTCAATACAATGGTATTGAAAACTGTAGGTGATAATAAGCAACGGTATTATTTTTTCTTTATAAACAGCTGAGAATCTGTGAGTGCTCAAAACAGAAATCCTTGGTACCAGCAATGAAATGTACTTTTTGAATCATCTGATGTAGATAATCCTCTGTCTCTGGAGGTGAGTTGGAATTGCTTCCACCAGTTTGTTATTTCCCATAGCACACAGTTAATATACACATAGTGATGGAGTTCTCACCTGCCTGCAGCTTCTCTCCCACAACAAGGGGATCTGTCTGCTTGGATGCCTGGGCAGCTCCCACACTGCTGTGGTCCTCATTTCCTGGGGGAAGGCCCTGAGATTTCTAACTCCCTTCTAAGCTTCTGCTTTCTGCAAGCCACCCAAACTCTCAGTTCCCAGTTTCTTCCCCATATTTATTTCTTTTCCACATTCCTCTTGTTTTTTTTCCCTTTTCTCTTTCTTGCTTTCTGTTGGCTCTTGTCCCATCAGCCAACTAACCTTGAAGAACTCACAGCAAATCCTTTGTGGTGCTGGATCCCCCAGCAAAGTAAACATTACTGTGCTTTGTCAAATGTAAAGGAAAATAATAAGAAATTAGGAAGTATTTGAAAATTAAGCATAGAAAGCACTAATTTTGAAAAAAATGTTTTCCTTGTATTTCTTCAGTTTAACTGCAAGGTAAAGGATTGCAAATTCAGGATGAAACTTCATCACAATTTTCTTTTCTATGTTATCGGTGACTTGAAACCACAAAAAGTAAGACTTGCAGGATCAACCCAAGGAACATATCATAGGTTATGTACATGATGGAAAAGCATACCAATTTTTCTACCCTATAAAAGCCAAAGTAAGCCTCTGAAGGAATCATGTATCATGCATATCACTATCTCCCTCCACCACACTCCAACCTTTCATGAATAGCACATTTAGGTTTTTCAGAGTCATGCATGGAAAAAGCTTATTTGTCATAAGATCTTCCTGTCATAATCCTTTCCAGAAGATACTTTTATTTTGACACTAAAAACATATCTACAAAACTTCTCACTAAATAATTTTTACACACACTAAAAGAATTATCCTCACCAAACCCAAATACTAGGTGATGCTAAGTTTGTGTGCCAAGATTTATCTACTCCAAAGTAACCACTGGTACATGCCTAAGGATGAATGCTGGAAAATTTAAAAATATACTTTCACCAGTTTGTAGTCCCCATTTATACTAGTCTGTGATGGCAGTATCTTTCAAAAAATGCAAGTAATGAAACTTTTAAAGGGAAATATCATTGCTATTACTATTTAATTTATATGCTAAGAATAATCACTTTTGGGTGATCTTGGATATTTTGTGCTGTTATACAGAACTGTTCAGGCACAAAATTAACATGTGCACATATTCTGTAGTCGGAACAACTACATAATTTACATCCAAGACTTCGGAATTTTGGTTCTTTCTCATTTTGCACAGTACCAAGTACTTTACAGGCTAATTAGCTTATACTATCAAAGAACATCTAGCATCTATACAAAGGCTAAACTAAATACATTTTGAATCATTGCACGGTTTTAATGTTTTCATTATAAGTACTTTGAAAGTGATTGCAATAAATGAGAAGGAAACATATGTTGCTTTCTGAATTAAAATGTCATCATGGCTGACACATTGTAGATGTGACTGCAGCAGTCAGAGCCAGAATTAGCAAGCCCTTACTGCGTAGCTGCTCACAGAAGAGATATTATCCTACTTTCACCAGTTGATGAGACACATCCTACAGCCTTAGGAATCACTAATTGGAATATTTACAAAGGAAGGAAACAGTACAGTAAGGAAGCAGCCCTGTAGAACATACAGTAGCAGAAGGCAATTTAATTTCAAAAAAAGGTAAAAATATTCAGATGCAGCCACTAAATAAAATGATATTTGACTTGTGTTAACATGATAAACAAAAGATAGATAGATGTTGCCTAATGGTGAAGATTCCATTCACCAAAAGGGTTTTGACCTGTATGTGACACAGTGACTTGTGTTTCTATGCTGTAGCTTTTAAGTGTATTACAGTAGTTTTATATGGTATCGCTTCACTTAACAGGGATACGGTACATTTCTCCCATCTTCCTCATGCTTCCATGCCATTAAGACATATGAAAGTTTCTTTAAGACATGGTACTTGTTATCTGGAAAACTAAAAATAGGTAAAGGCTCCTATGCATTTTTCTGCCTTTAATGTAAGAATAAATTCTCACAATAATTACAATATGGCATTATTTTTTCCTCTTTACTTCAATCTGTTCATTTTAAAGAATAATCTATCACTTTTCTTTCTTTCGTGCCGAAGTATCCACTAGCAAAGATAGTAATCCTCATTATATTTGCTTTGCTGCATATCACCATTAAGTGTTCAAATCCATTCCTCTTTGGTCTGACTCTTTTCCCAGTGCAATATCATCAGTAGATGGTTACATGGATATACGTAAGCAGGTAATGCATCATGCTGCAAATAATATTGTCAGTTATTCCAGTACCCTGAACAAAATAAGGGACTATCACATGCTCTTACCTGACATATAACTTTGAGTGAAATTCATTTGGCTTAATTTTAACTGCTCAAAATGTGTCTAGTACAGTCTAGTCAACTATATACCCTCTGGATTTAAAGGGAAGACAAAGAAGTTGTCACAGCACAATTGTCCCCCCCTACCTACTAGAGAACAGGATATACAAATCTCCTTGTTGACCAGAAAAGGAACTTCTATTAATGTAAATGAGGTGCTTAACTTTTAGATGGCAAAACTCAAATAATGCCAGATGGGTCCCCCCCAACCTTTTCTATTGTGCATGTGACTATCTGACTCTAAAAAGGAATATACATCTGAGCAGTTACAAGAAGGATGTGAAGAATAGCCAAGCTATTTTATGAAATTACTTTAAAAGTTTAAGTAGTACAATTGGACTCAGCAGAATAGACCCTGTGGACAAAGGGATGATTCAGTGCACAGCTGTGGTAATTGTTAAGATCAACTCTCTTTAAAAATGTATTCTCAAAAGTTCAAAAAAGGGGTAATTAATGATGTGGTGGTCCTACCCTTTAATGGGTCAAGGCATGAAACAGCATTACATTTTGTTCTTACTGCTAGCATGTTAGTTAAGGGTATAATGATATTAGTTGTGAATCCAATTGTTCTTGGCATCTCCATTTAGCTGGTTCCCAGAAACTGGACAAGCAGAGAGTTGTAACTCTAGCCCAGCAAAAATACACATCTGACTTGTCACGATCCGAGTTAAACAGCAAGTGAGTCCCAGAGGTTAACTGTCCCTTGCAAAGTAATCAGACACCATTAAAGGGTGATACATACATAGACAGAAAAATGGACACATAATGAGGGGAACATGCTTACAATGCAAATGGTTAATGCAAATCATTGTAGACTGTCACACCTTTACTATCAATGAAATTTAAATTTAACATACATGTGCTTTCCAGTGCGTCGATGTTGATGTTAGAAATTCTACTATTACTACTGCTTTATCAAGAAGAACCTTAACTGTTCCTTCTACAAAAATGTATTATATCTACTATGAATTTTAAAGGGCTTACATATTACTATTATCTTTATTTACTACATACAGTTTGTCTAATAAAAGTTCCTAAAAAGTTGCAGATTCTTAAATTTTATACAAATTGTCTTTGTATTAAGTAGCTATCCTTTTTCATAATGATCACAACCTGCAGAAGTCCATAACAGCACCTATGATATTTATAATTGCTTTGTGTATTACTGATGTAACAAGCAATATTCAAGAAAAATACTGAGAAATAGGAAGGTACTTGTTCCAAGTCTCAGGAAGATCATATACAAAATCAGGCAGGTTATAAAACTTCCTGCATTACAGCCAGCCTAGGCATAATATGAGGTAAAAGGGTGTTTGATAAAAATTTATGTTTTCTAAGGAAATAAATTACAAGGTGTTTGTGCCTGCTTAATTCAGATACCTCTGTTCTTCTGCTCCACAGCCAACTGCTTTTCAAGTGTTTCCCTCAGTTCCCGTTCCCTGAAGAGCTCCATCTTCAGCTCTGTCTTTTCCAGTTGGACCTGTTTCTCTTGAGCTCTGGCATTGTCTATAGCAACCTTTAGTAGACCCTGTTCAAAGATAAAGTTGGAAGAATGTTAGAACAGCTAACTTCTGTTACTTTTCCTTGATAGTCAAGTGAGATTTTAGAAATAAAATAATCCTGTCATGCAATCAAAGCCTCACAATTACCAACAACAGTTTTTAACTAGAATAAATTTTAACAAGTGGGCAAAAATCTGTAAAAAGTTGGGATTCAGGTTTTCCCCAAAACACGAACACCTTTGAGTGTACATATAATTAATGTGAAAAACGTATAAGGACAAGTTTATTCCTTTTAAGAAAATTAAAAAAGAATTGGCAGTCTCACAATCACATCATACACAGAATTCCATCTCTAGTCCAACACAAGCTGGTGGAAATTAGCAAAGGAAGAAAGGCTCTTTTAAAATCCTGCCACTTCGCTCATCATTGCTAATTATTATTAATTTCAAATATTTTAAGATTTCAAAGAGTTTCCAAGCATGATAGGTATGTTGGGATGCTACATGAAGGACAGTCACAAACCAGGAAGATATCTGTTTTAAAAAGTCTGTTCCCTGACCTTGTTTAATTATTATCTCACAGCAGAGAACACAACACAACCATCTCCCAATTTCTTGACCTGAGATGGTAGAAATACTTTTTTTTTCTGTTGTTATTGTATCAGGAAATAATGATTCAGACTATTCTAAGCTTCTCCTGAGAATTTCAACTTCACATTTCCTTCTTCTTTTGCAAGGCAATAGGATGATCCTGGCACAGCTAATAGTGTATTATTAATAATAACAATAAGTAGATAGTTAGGACACTGAGACAGGGATGAAAATAGAAGGGGATAGGGAATCGTGATGAATGGACATGGAAATGTCCTTTTCCATTTTCTATAAGCCCAGACATTAGGCTCTTAGGCCTACATCTGAATGTCTCCCATCGAGACTATCATAACAGAGTAGATAATTAAGCATGTACATGCATATATGAACCTCCATGGATATGAACCTAACTCTCCTGTATCCTAGGCAGACTTCTGACAACTAAACCACTGAGAGAATTTGACTTAACAGAGATATAATTGCTGATATAAACAAAACAATACCAACAAGAGAGACTGAAGCATTCAGCTAACAGAGACTTGGTTTGAGTGCTACAGACATGAAATCGTGATCCCCCACTCCCAAATAAGCTTCCTCACCCCTCAGTCACACTTTCTATATTGGATTCCAAGTTGCATGTTTTTTCACTAATATTTTATTTTAAACATCTTCAGAAAAAAAGACTGGAAAAAGCAAGCAGCATGATGATACATGAGGACTGGAAGAAGTATTTTTTATGAGTGCTAGTCTGCACATTTATCTCACTAGTCTTCCCAGTGTCAATGACTGCTTTTAATTGTGTGTCCTTCAATCTCCTCTTTTAAGTCTGTTTTCAGAACCTGTTATTTTTCAGTACTCCTGATCTTCCTTCTTAATTAGATTGCTGCCTCAAATGTTCTTATTCAGAGCTTAATGCTTTGCAGCTCTATTACATTTCAACCTATTAAAGTCCACAGAAGCTGAAAGAGCTCAACACCTTCTGACTACAAGGCCCAGATGGCCACCAAAATGATATACACAAGTACAGAACCATGTTTGGAACTATGGTAACACAACAAATGTCCTTACAAATATGTTTTAAGTTTTAGCAGTTTTCTTTATCTATTGTAAAATAGATAAATCACAAAGGTATGTTGCATAGAATTTTGAACCTGAATGACTACTAAAGAAAAAAACAGAAAGCTAAATATAAAGCTCTATGTAAACATGCAAAGCACAATACATTTTAAAATATTGTAAAGCCTTTCCAATCTGATTTTTAGAAGCTAGTATTCATCAGAATTCTGCCCCTCTCATCCCCCCTACAATCCTCCTGCATTTGATGCATTTGGAATAGTAAGAAAGGTGTTGTTTATCAATACCTTCTTCCGGCTTATGCTTAAACTCTAGAATGTTTTAATCTCCTCCAATTCATCACTTACTGATTCATCCAAACCATTAATAAACCAGACCAAGTGAAACTGCATGAAAAGTATTTCTTGGTGAAAAGCGTATTGTCTAGTAAGTTGAAAGCTGCTAACACCCTCCTCCCAAATTCTTACAATCCATCTTGTTTAACAATAAAATCGAGCTGCTAAAGCAACTGCCATCTTTACTCAATTCTACTACATTCATGTACATGTTTCTTCTTCATCAGGAACAAACAATTAGTAACAAATGAAAGAGATCATTACATCAAGTGCCCTTTTAGATCACCCCAATTAAAACTTTAGTTTAGCTGTATTTTAATTCTAAGATACCAAATTCTAATTTTCTGCTCTGATTGCTCTTGTTGACTTATCTTTGAAAGATGTACTCTCAGTGCAAAGCCTCAAGATTATTTAGCAAGATGCCAATGTTGGCACCACTTAATGTGTTGATTGGTTGTATTATCAGTAGCAGTTTAAAATAAATTACTATTAAACTATTATTGTCCTTGGCTGACAAAACACAATATTTTGGTGTTCTTTAAATATGAAACAATCATTATGAATAAACATGGAAAATAATGCTAAAGTGCAACACTGATGTGTGTAATTTTATATTAAGAATTACTGCAAAGTACGAAGCTGCTAAAAGCATATTACATTTTCTATTGAATTTCTGCACCACACTTCCTCCCCCAGCCTTTCCTTTTTTTATACTTGCTAACATAGCTAATGGTAATACATTACCTATTGCTGCTGATTATGTCTGAAAAATATTAGCTTTTTGGAGCCAAGACCCACTAGGGACTACTTATAAGCTACACAAAATTAAGTTTCATTTTTAGAAGTTAAATCAGTGCACATCAGTAGGCATCCAATATGAAAAAAATCTGCACTAGAGCCAAACTGATACATATCAGAAGTGCTGTTGCTGCCAATGACAGCTATAATGCAAAAATACTGGAAACATTCAATATCTGCCTTTATGCAATGCAGAAAGGGAGTAGAAAAATTAAAAAGTACAGCATCTAAAAAATCATCAGTGCCCCTTGGAACAGGAATAGCAATTTCAGAGTTGCATGAAATTCTATTAATTCTCCCAGTGGATCAGCTGTAAAAGATTATACAAAATACAGTATGTCCAACTTGTATGTGCTATGGCTAATCCTCTAACCTGATATTAAATCAATATGCTGCCAATGACAATGGGAAATGCAGTGCAACACAGGACATTAACAAAAAGAAAATATTTCCCTTTAGGGAAGGTCAGATGTTACGGAGGCTGGATAACGATAATTGTAGTGAACATGCTCAGGTTCCAGATTTCTTTTTAATACAGTATGGCTCTATCTTGAGCCAGGCTTTAAGCATGTCATGCCATTCTTCCCCTCAGTGTCGCTCTTAATAATTTTTCTTTCAATGTAATGTCAAAAATGGACATTTTTTCTCTGGAGATTTGTAGGTCATTATGATTTGGTTTACTTACTTTACTGTACTTGTTTTAATATTTTACACTGATAAATTCTTCAAAAATGTTCAGATACAAAGTTAAGTTGATATATGAGTTTCTTCCCATTCTCTGATGTATCTAAAACCACCATCATGTTAAGGAAGTCTAATTCTCCTACTGAAATTAAACGTATCTCAAATCTCAACTCAGTCTTAAAGTTATTACTACCCATCATTATTTTTAAATTATTCTAATAATGTGTTGTCTACTTTGAAAGGGGTGGAGGGAAAGGTATATAGAAGATCCTTCTCCTTCTAGATGCATCTACAGTGTGTGTTTCACCTAACAGAATTTAGTTAGCTACACATTTATATGACATCTAAATGACCTTTCTAATTAGTCAGATGGTATATCTAGAAGATCAAATACTGTTTCCAACAATTGCCCACATTGGGTGAAAAGGGAAACTAGAAGAACAAGGTATGCACACAGTGAAGCTTTCCTAGTCAAAACTCCTAGCTTCCAGAAGGTTGTAGCTGAGGGGTTTCCTTTCACAATATTAGCTATTCATGGTGAAAACACACTCAAATAACATTGCTTCTCTTTTAGTCAGGAAAATATATACAATTTGTATGCTCTCATCATTAAAACTATCTAGTGAAAGGCTTTGCAAAAAAATATAAACATATACATATTTTAGTTAACTCCACAGGTTAATTTTTGAACATCTGCTATTTGTAACTGACCACTAACTAAATAGCATAAGCAGGTAAGACCCCATAGCTTGAATATCTCTACAGATGACTCCTGAAAGACAATTCTGTAATATCTCAGATTGAGTATCTCCACCACAGATAAAGACATACTGCAGAACTATAAATTACATACTTTCTGTGAAAAAAACAAAAATCTCTTGGATTTTAGCAGAAGATACATAACATAAAATAAATCTGTGATTTTTACTTTTTCCAGTGTTTGCAGTAATTTTCTCTTGTGTATTTGTCATAGATGGCAACACTGCAGGAGGCTCAAAGCAATAAAGCAGTAGTTTGCTTTTTTTTCATAGGGGAATTTAGGTTGTAATCATGCATTTCTTTTCTTAATGCCAATGGGATACTTGCAACTTATTTTACATATATTTTTAAAGATACTTAACAACACAACTGTGTCAATACAATACAGTCTTCATAGAAAAAAACAGCTATCAGGGTGCAGCTAATTAATCCCTTAGATATTAATGGAAATTCAGCTCAGGGATAGTAAAGATTCAGATTCTAAAAGCTTAAAAGACCATTACTATTACCCAAGAATATTGCAGTATCATGAAAGGCCACGGCTGTAACATACTTTGGCATAATCGGGCCATGACTCAAAAAGGTGAACTTATGTGAGGGGTACAGAAACATGTTTAGCCTTCTCACTAGCACACACAGCATTTTGCTGTGACTCACCTTCCCTCACCCTTCATCCTCCCTGCAGCTGCACATAGACTTACAGCATTTAATGTGGAAGAAATCAACAAATACACATTGGGAAGAAACAGGCATATCACTTAATTTAAGTTCTCTGGGGAAATATATTTTATCTTCTTTTTAGATGTGCAGATATACCTTCAAATAAGAAAATATGTCCTCAGTCTTATTCTTTTATCTTATGTGTGTATTAGTTTAATTATATTTTGGCACCGTTTATTATTTCTATTTCAGCAGTACCCAGCAAGAACAACGTTGTTTTTTCTGGGGACAGTATATTGTTATTATCTTCTCCTTTAATGTACAAATAATTAAACATTGTACTTTGTTTAAATAAGAATTTATGTATTTGTAAGAAAAATAAATATGTGATATACAGAAGGAAATAAACCTAACTAGCAGCCCGTAGACAGCGATAGCAAATAGGCTTGCCTAATATTTGCCTAAAATTATGAATTAGTGATGAGGGGCTATCCATTTAACTTTAGTGTGCACGGAAGAAACAGACTCGCTTGTGTTCAGTGTCTAGTTTTAAAGGATGACTCAGGCTTCTAAAATGGAACTAGGGTTAGGCAACAAGTCCACCTGAGATCTTCAGCATCTGCAAGACAACAGATTTGTTTTCAAACAAGCAAAGTGTTTAGAAATTTTTCTCCTAGTGCCCATCCAGTACCCTAATCCTGTTCTATTTTAAATCAGGACAGACTCTATAACTTCTTCTGGAGGTCCTTGCAGTCTATATCACGCAGATAATTCAGATCCTGCACTTCACAAACTGAATATACAGAAGGGGATCACAGCAGAGATATCCACCATCATGTCCATGCACATTGGTGGAGCCAGAAGCTGCTTGCCTATATATTCCTGTGACCATCATATCCCTAAATGGTTGGCAACCTCCAGCACCACGTGGCATGTCATGCATGCTCCCCAGACCCATGACCTAACAAAAACATACACTTGCATTTCACAAGCAGACATATACCCTTTCTGTGAGAGGACACATCCATATTTTAATCATGCATGACCTCAGGCCAAAAAGAAGAGTGTTTATCCAATCCACTCATCTAGCTTTTAGCTAGATCTCTGGTATTTTCTGTTTCAAAAGCACCTTAGTACTGAAGGCAGGGAACAGACAGTAGGCCAGATGATCTTTTTGAGAAAGTTAGACCTTAGCCACTGCTAGCACAGCTGCAACAACAGAATGCTAAAGGATTGAATTGTTCCACCTCCCCTTTGAATCCACACCTCTACTGAAAGGGACACAAAATTCATCTGGTCCAAAGGAGAACAAAGAGGAATTTACTCAGTGCCAAGAGTCCTACTAACTTGTACTAAATGCATCATGGGTTTCAGGTAGTGCTTATGCATTTTGTAGCAAAGTCACAAATGACACTGCAAGCAGGGACCATGGTACAGAATTTCCTCTTTCCACAGATGCCATTAGCAAATTTGACCTTGTAGTCAAATACCTAAAACTCAGTTCTGAAAGGGTCAGCATCATGGTATTTAAACTCATTTGTGGGCATGAGGTAGCCCCTTCTCATTGCAATAGTAGCCATATATGGAAGCCATTTTAAATGTCATTGATTTGCAAAATCGCCACTATTGTACATAGATTATTGTAATATACACTCCTGTTTTAAAGACAATAGTTAACTTGTCCTAAACAGATGGGAAAGTTAAACTAATTTTTTTCTTTAATTCAGTGTTTTTTTAATGTAGTCCTGATAGAGATTTAATCGGGGTCAGACAGGGGATGAGGGAGCAGGGGAGGATGCCTTGATGGTTTAGGAAGGGATTCCTAAAGATATCTGGAAACCATGTAATGTGATGTAGGTACATACAGAAAAAATCCAAAAGAACTTATGTCACACCAGTTTACCCTGATAGATGATTTGTGATAAATAGATGTGGAACCTGAAGGTAAGGAGAAGTATGTATAAAAGCTCAATGAATGCATAAAAAAGTCACTGGTTTCTTCACAATGTTGTCTCTTATTTTAGCTTTGCACTCCAGTTAAGATTTTTTATAAGAATGGTGGAATTTCACATTCACATTTTCTGTAAAACAAAACTGATCACATTCTTGGCAAATTAATCCTGGTCATTTATCCTGAAGTAGTGCAGCACTCTCACATTCAATCACAAGATTAGCTAACCTGTTGATGCTGAAGGCTTTGCTCATTAAGTTGCTGTCTGGAGACACTGAGTGCACACATTTGTCAAAAAAATTACTAAGAATTTTCTGTACATGCATGCACAGCTAAAACATTACATACTTTGCTACCTGCGTTTCTACCTTTAGAAAAAACACTTTCTTTACAGATTGCAGCAGATATGTTAGAAAAATGGTGACTGTTGTCAAATTACCTTGGTTCATGATTTAAATATTTAAGAAGCTAGGTATCAGAATTACAAAAAGCAAACATAAAGATGCTCTTTCAGACCAGGCAGATATAGCAATACTTAATCCTTAAAGAGCAGTATTTTTCCATTATTAGATCTCAAAACATGACCAATGAATGGATCATATACTTTTCATAAAACAATTTTGAAGTGCCATAAACTTTAATGAGATTGCTTAAGAAAGTAAAGTGAGCAGGATTTGGCCTGATTTTATGTATTTGCAGGAACGAGTAGGGAAAAATATGGTGACAAATACATTAGAAGTTAGTAGCTGCCCAGATGAGGCTTATTTGGAATGAGTACAATATGGCTGCAATATTTCTGGCACTATCATTCTGCTTCTGCCTGTAACATAGAACCACATTGTTGCAAAATTTGCATGTGGGGAACACATGATCACTGAATTTGTGGACAAAATAAAATTATTTTAGCAGGAAACACTAATGACTTGGCTTCAAGCTACATACTAGTGTATACTTTCATATTTGAATTGGGCTCTACTGTACACACAACAGACATCATGACTACCGAATAGGAAATCTGCATAAAATTTGGTAATACCCTTTGAAGTCAATTCTTTGAAGACAGTACTTTAAGTGAAATGAGCTTATTTATAAAAGAAGTGCTTTTCATAAATGCTTTTATAGGAGACACATTTCAAATATCTTTAAATATCATTTCCACCGTGGCACTCCAGCAATTCAAAATAACTATTTATTAAAGAACTGTTCTTCTGTTTAGTAAATGAGATAAAGTTAAACAGTAAGATACATTTCATTAGCCTGTAATAAAAAGAGCATTGAAGACAAATGTTGTTAAACACACCAATGTAATTTACATTGAATTTTCTGCTCTGGTTTAATATACAATCTGTATTTTTATGTACTGTATCTGACAGCTTCTAAATTCATTTGTTTGCTGTGGTTCCTTTAAAATCTAAATTACTACCAAGTTTCAGTAAATTAGTTGATCCAAATAATCTTATGAACTGATTAAGCTAGAATGGTTTTATTAATTTAGACAAATCTGCAACTGGCTCCTCTCCATCCCTTTAAGCTGATCTACAAAAAGTCCTACCTGGATGTTAGTCAGAAGGGTCTCTATGGAGGACAATCCATCAGGGAATAGAAAAGGAGATGGAAAACCTGGAGGTAGTGGTTGCCCATGCCCAGTTAGAGAAAGTTTGTCAAGGCTGTCTCTTGCGGTTGGTGTGGAGAGCGGGGTCTCATCTGTATGTGATTGAAACAAAAATATAGAACAAGTTACGCTTGTCTGTTTTTATTAGACCTCAGTAATGGCTTCCCTAGTGGTTTCCAGAACATTTATTGCAAATTGGTTCCTGCTATCAGGAGAAAATGCTTTCTGCTGAATTTTCTTTAATGAAAAAGCTGTGGAGATACAACAAGATAACATTAATGAGTAACTTTATAAGCCTTTTAAATGCAGTCTCTAATGAGACTGAGTTTACAGTGCCATAGAATCTTTTTAAAACAAATATTATCTCACATATACTTGTGATAATATATTCTGGATGACTTTATGGGCACCTTCCCAATTATCTCATTTTAGTTCGTGTTCTATTTGGATTGACAATAGAAGATTTTCTAGCACAACATATATTTTGTATATGAGAAGTATTTGAATACGAGGCTTCCCATAAAATTAACCCTTCCCACTCATAATGGTTTCTCTTACAGCTCAGAAGATTTTGCAGCACCAAGAAAAACTACAGCTCCTCAATACATTTTTTCATCAAGAAAGTACACCTGATTCCCACAATTAAAACATGCTCTGAACAATACATGAAATTAACAGCATGGTAACAATCACTGGCCTAATTTTTTTAAGCTCAGACATCTTCTAACAATTAGTGCTAAACTCCTTAGTGGGATCTTTGTAACAATCAGATCTGATCAGTTCTGACATCACAACGGGAAAAAACTCCCACAGCTTGAAGACTTCGAAGATTAAAGTTTCACAGATTATCTGTGATCAGATTAAGAAGTGAAAAAAAGAAAAAAAACCCCACAATTAATAGAAACTTCAATACCCTGGTGGGGTTTTTTTTTTTACTTTCTGAAATATTTTTAGACTACTGTTGATATGATATGGAAATTTAGGTCAATTTATTTGCACCAGATGTTAATCTGTATTATTGAAAAGGAAAACTATCTATACATATATATAGATACATATATATAGATACACATATCTACACATACTTCTCTTACCAAGGGCACAGTCATTAACTGATGTACCTCAGTACATTACAAGGACATCAAAATGTACTCTAGGTATTATGCAGATCTCAGAGCAGCTATTTGACTACAAAAGAGTTTGTCATACTTGGTCTTTTCCATTTGGGCTTTGATCATTGTAAACTATATAGGTTTTGGGTTAGTTTGATTTCTATATATTTAGTTAGTTATAGTTTCGATAATAATTGTGTTTCTCTATTTATTCAGTTATGTGCATTAGAATTGTATAAAAAAGTTGATCCTAGTTTCCTAAAAAAGAGCTCTCTCTTGGACTGAGTGCAGTATTTTCCTAAGTGGACATAGTCTAGAATCATGAAAATCAAAATCTGCAGTAACAAAGGGGTTAGAATGTAGGCTTTGATGAACTCAGGATCAGAAAAGCATAACTCGAAGTCCCAGTTAATTCCAACAGTCCCCATCACCATTACTCCAGAAGGAAGCAATCTGTCTCAATGATACTCAGCTGCAGATTTCTTGTCCCATCTCCTCACCAGCTCTGTCATGCTTGCCAGCATTTACAGTGATAAACCTCTCTCTCCCACTATGTCCTTCCACAGAAATACCTGAACAGGCATTAGGACATCCCCTTTGCTGGTGTGACTTAGTTCCTTCTATACCCAGTGGAAAGAAGCGGACACCACTTTAAGGTATTAATACATCTGCACAGGCACCTACTGCAGGAAGAGGGAGATCTTCCTCCAGAAGTGTCTGTTGACTGTAAGAGAAGCCTAAGATGACTAGCTCAGATGGCAAGATCTGTTTTTTCAGCTATATTTAAGTTTGCCAGTCACGTCACAAAGCGCTGAGAAAAAAATGGCGCTGGATTACCGAACAATTTCCTACCCACCTTACTGAGATTCAAAGCAGGCTCTGAAAAATATACAGATGGATCTTCTGTCCTTATGCTACCCCACAGCAGCATGGATAGCTCTGTAGTAATTTTTTAGTGACATACTAAAATTTTGCCCTAAATATGTTTTTTTCCCTACCAACTTTTAATATATTACAGAAATATTCACCATTTCATTAGAAAAAATAAATTAGGTATGACTGGGTACTGAAAACTATTTTGTTGTTTTCAGATCACCCTGCTAGTTCAATTTGTCAAATCCTATTCTAGTGTGAAAAATCATTACCAAATGTTTTTTTTCCAAACTGCTGTCAGAATAGTTATGCTTTCATTAACAAAAAGAAACAACCTGAAAGTTAAACAAAACTGATTAAACAATAGATTAATAAACACTACACAATATTATTGCATAGCTGAAAACCTTTTTTTTTTCTCTGCTGCAAATATAGCTTTTCCAAATGATTTCTACCCAACAATAAATAAAAAATGAAAGAAATCAAAAAATTAAAAATCCTCTTCTCTGTTACATCACTGAGTTTTTTTGGCTAGAGATTTCTCTACATCAGTGGTTTCAATGAAGGTATTGCTCTTTCATGGTATAGCAACAGTCAAATCACTAGTATGCATGGTGAAGTTAATTCATATAAATCAGAAAGGAAGCTGAAAAGAAAAAATTTTCCTCTAGATTTGTCAGAAAAATGGACCACTGACTTCTTATATTTTCTAGGACTACTTGGAATCTTACTAATAAATTAGGACTAAAATTGTCAAAATATTTTAAAATACACTAGATAAAACTGACCCACTTAAAAATTCTATAAGCCTTAATTTACTCAAAAGCTGCTATCTCAAAGCAATTGTTGAGATACAGAAAGCTCCTAACACAAGTCTTGTCATAGAATTTAAACAAGGGGTCACATTTTTTTACTGTATTACTACCTTACAATTTATTTAATATTAAGCCTGCTGTACTTCGTGCATGCTCAAAGCATGTGAAGTTTGCAAAGATTTTTTTAACAATGTGTGGCATGGTTTTGCAATAGGCAAAGTAACTCAAAAAAAGTTAAATGGTATTGACTGAAAATAACATCCAAACTCTTGTGTTATAATAAATAACAGAAACAAATTTACACTGAAGGGTAAGACTAGAGAGATGAACTTACAGTGAACTTATTTTAATACAACGTCAGCTCAGAAAAAAAGTCAGACTAATGTGACTTTGTTTTCTTGATGTCCCATGTGAAATAAACTTTGAGTGTGAGTATGTTTGAAACAGAGCAAATGTACATATTATACACAGGAAGCATGGATATTTGTGGATGTGAGATAAGCAATGATTGAGGGAATCTTGAAAAAATGCATTTTTAAGAAAAACCACATTGTAAACACAGCCAATTAAAACATAACTGCATATCTTAGTAGCAAAACAATATGACCTCTTGCCTTTAAAACATTCCTGCAGAAGTCCTCTTTTCTCAATAGGATGAGATATCTTTGTTTCCAAATAATCATTAGCCTAACATCTTTTAAACTGCTGGAAAGGAACTATTAACATTTCTGTTAACCTACTAGCAAAGCAATGCTGCAAAAATGATGAGCCCTTGCTGGGAAACAGAGATTTGGCATTTTCAGTGTGAACACACCAAAGGAAGCGTTGGAAGACAAGTCAGGGCAAAAGGGGAAAGAGGGTCAATCTACAACTCCATTGTCAAAGTGGGGAGCACAACAATGAAAAGAATAGGGGAGAATAAGAAAGAACAAGGCAGAACAAAGAAGTGTCTGGGTCTGCCTTGGCTTGTGCTGGGAACTGAAATGTTATAAATTAACAAATAAACAAGGATAGGACAAGCTGTTACCCAAGCCTCTACAGTATCTCAGCAGAGATGAATATGTGTCTTGACATATGACTAAATCACCATAATAGGCAAGTCTGAATGTGACACATATCTTTAAAATATTTGTAAATGCTGCAACCACTCCATCCATTGTTCCTCAATTTCCAAAATTCACCTGGTTTTGTTCAAACCAGATTTTATCTGTAAACAGCAGCTGGTTTGGGCCAAATACAACAGACATATTTCACTGTATTTGGTTTGTTGCCATTCTATTTTATTCTTTCACCAGATAACATGGAAACAGACATCCTGAAGGCTGTGACAGCTATTTAAACAATAATAGATGAATAGAGGTAGCCATTCTCGTCTTTGTTCCTAAAAGCAAGTAGGATAAGTTCAGATCGGTCACCAATCAAACAGGTATTGCCAGAATTTGAAGGCAAGCAATAATAGCTGGCTCAAATAAAAATACTATACGGATTACTGCCAGTCTGTAATCATTTGATGTTTTTATGTAATGCATCTTGATGCTTTCCTGTTCTCTGCAAAGTATTTCACATATATTTGTTCCTAGCGCAAGCTCACTCTTACCGTTTGAATGATGAAAGAGGATTCTGTTTCCACTTTCTATCACCATAAATCTGGCGCATACATTTTTGTAGAAACAATCTATTCTATTCGGCTTTATATGATTTTGGTTTATATTGTCAAACACTCTTTAACACGAAGTTTTGTTTCACCTTCCCCAGAGTTAGAGGTTTCAAGTGTGAGAAGCTGCTCTTCTATTTTAATTCATCTGTAATTGTTGATTTATATCAACTCAAAAGAACAGGGGGTCCCATGTCCTGAACTGAAATGTTTACTAACTTCAGGCAGATTTAAAATGTAAAAATAAATAAAATCCTCTTGCTCAATTCTTGCATCATTTTGCCACTTTTTCGATTTGGTCATTCAAGGTTCACCGTGCACATAGCTGGGGGCACATGAGATGACTGTGAAGGATGATATGAACTGTAAAAGGAATTAACTGAAACTAACTCTTACAAAACCTTTTTTTTCTTAATCTACAGTTTACTTTACAGTTCTCCAGGACACCCAAATACCCTGAAATGAAAACATTTGCAACTGTGACAGCTGGAAACCAGGGGGGGAATATCTAATATTCAAATAGACCGACTCACTGGTTGTTGTTTCTGTAACATTTCAAAGGGGCTGATGCTGTCACAGTTAACGGTACCATTGCAAATGTTGCCCACTGAGTTCTGATTCTTGGGTTGGTATGTTTGCCTATTATTTGGCAACTTAGCAATGTAAGTTTGGTAACTTACCAATATGCCTAAAAGATTAAAAGCCTACATGGAACAAATCATAGCAACTGAGAATATATTTCTTGGACGTGCACATTATGCACAATGGCTTTGTACCTGATGCAGTGCCATATATTTGTGCAAATAGGTCTTACAGAACTCATGCATCTATATGTCAAATCTACCATTATGGACCATTTTGTGAGTAGCATGGCTTCTAAATATGCATACCCTCACTTGATGTAGAGGACTACAAAGGAATAAAAGGACATAAGAACTTAGTTTTACATGTCCACTTTAGAGGTCTGTTTATATGCAGGACTTGCCCATCAACAGTATGACTCATATTTACTGACAATTCTATCAAATTTTAACCCCTGAAAACATAATATTCTAAATTTATGCTTTTTGGATATCTTTTTTGGAAAAGAGAGTTTGAATGGATAAATTTCTAGTATTTGTCTAATCCTTTTAAAGAACATGCAGTGTCTACAGATCATTCTTCACGGTTGCACAAGATCATTGATCATGCTGCAGTTGGAGTTGTCCCCATAATAGCAAGTTAGAGCCAGATGGAGAATCACCTCTTGAACACAACATTTGGGACATCTCTTTCTCCAAGGTTCAGTGATATCCCTACTATGATGATACTTTGTAAGCCAATTTATCTATAAGCACAGAGGAGGAAAAAAAAGGAACACATTCCTATCTGGAAGAAGGATGTGGAGGGTTGGAAACAGGGATGACTTGACAAGGAGACAGGGAGTAATTAAGAAATGAGGAAATAGGCAAGTTGAGGAAATGGGAAAGAAAGATACTCAAGGTGGCCAAACACTTTGGAAAGGGACAGTAGGATTAAGACTGTGTGCTGAAGGAGGAGAGGAGAAGGAGTGTCCAGGAGCAAAAAATTTATGCTGACTTAACAAGAAATAAACATATGTTGTACAAGTAATTCTTGCAGTATTTCAAGAACTTCAGTTGAATGTAAGTGAAATTAACAGCTGTCAAAGCAAATATATAAAAATATGTTCCATGAAGATCATGTATTTTAGTTTTGTTAAGGAATTACTGGTATAACATCACCATAAATAAATGGAAAGAGTTGGCAAAATACATCCAAAAAGCAAAAATGTAATTAGTGGTGATGTTCCAGCTGTGAGGATTTCTTCAGGCTTTTTGGACTAGATCAAGTTGAGTTTATTCTTCATTTTACATGTCCCTACGAGGGCCTCAGAGTCAATCAGCACAACTTATCTAATTTTCTCTTTCAATAAAAGGATTATTTTAATAACCTTTATCTTATTTTGCAGTCCATTACTGATTAAGGCTGGGTCAAGCAGTATTGGCTGATTTATTTATTGTAAGGATTTGACAATATTTCAGAATAAATTATCATTCATACTTTTAAACAAATGCATTTTATCATACAATGGAATGTTTAAATGTCAGTGGTACTTCTATTCTGTGTACTTTGGCATCATAACACATAATGTGCAAAACAAAATTATATGGTTTCTCTCTTCCTATAATAAAATGCATCCTGTTTAATCACAGAATTTTTCACACAGTTTCTTAAAGTGCATAGAACGATCAGGAAAAAAGAAGAAATGGGATAGTCAGAGATGATTCTGCATATATCTGATAATCATAAAACACGTATGTCTTGAACACCTGACATTAACTTACATTTGTTAACTCTGAAGAAATCAAGAAACTAACTCTAAACTCCTCAAGATAAAATTATGGTTTAAAAGGTATGCTAAATATTTTTCCTGGTTTTTAAAACAATACATTAGTATAAAACAAAGGTACCTTAAAATATTATAACCTGCAGTTCTTAATTATGAGAAGCATGTCCATTTCTTTTTCTAAGAACCTTATATGCTACTGGCAGGGATCAGATGCATAGTAAGGCCATCTGTGCTTTGGGTACTGAAAAAATATAGATGTATTTAACCGGTTCATGTCAAACATCCCAATTAGTACTCTGCTTATTCCACTCCGCCAGCCAGGCAACACTGAGTGCTAAAAAGAATGTTTCTTGGCTTCGTAGCAATTCTATGAGAACTGCCTATATGCATATGTGTATGTGGAGGGTTGTTCAAATGTGTCTCCCTATAGGTTCACAAAGGTCATTCTCAGCTTTTTCTAAAGTCATGCTGAGGGGTGTCCATGATCATCTATGTAGCAAAGGGATATCTGGTTAGGAAATCAAAATCCATCCTTCATGAAACTAGCATTTTAATCTTCTTTACTGCACTGGCTCAGAAGCTGGCTCCCTCATTCAGGTATCCTGATCATACATCTATCTTTCCTAAATATGTGACGAATCAAACGATCAAGCCAAATACTTTCAGTCTAAGCTAAATTTCTGGTTAGCATCATATTTCAAATTCGGGACTGGACTTTAAGACCACATAATGAACGTATTTTACACTAAACCTCACATTTTCAAAATTATTGACATAAATATGCACATCTAAATGATAAAAACACTACACCAGGCGATACATTCACAGCATGCATACTTTTATGCTGTCTGTTCCTCCCTATAACTGCTTCCGTATGGCCACTGCAAAATGCAGAGAAAAAACATTACACAATGTAACAATAGCATTTTGCTAGATTTTATTGGATCATTTCAATGGCCACATGATTGGGAGTAATAATCCTCTGGACATGTTTCATGAAAGTTGAAAAACATCTATTATTTTGGGATTTAAGGTGATTTAAAAATAAGGAATATCAGTAATATTAGCATTTTTGTCATTGTCAGCGGAAATAACACCACTTCTCTTTTGTAAGCATAACAGTAGTAAGAAGGGAATTCTTGATAAGAGCACAGCTGGTAACTTGTAATTCTCTGAAGATGAAGGTTTTATGGTAATACCTGAAACTGCATTGAATTCAAACTGGTTTTCTTGCTCTGTGCTAATAATTCTAATATTCATTCTCTTCAGGGGAAAAAAATGTCAGTGTTTGCAAGGAGTCCATATCTAGCCATGTTGCAATTATGGGGAACTAAGTATTAACACTCCTGCTACCTTGTCACACGGCCCATGTTCTTAGTAATCTGCTGACAGCATGAATCAGATGCCCAAACAGGAAATGTATATATGGTAATGTGTCTGAGCAACACTCATCAGCTGTCATTCATTCAGTAACTCATAACCTGTCCCATACCCTCATCCCCAGAGTGCTGGCAAGCAGATGAGGTTGACCAGGCATGCTTGGCATCTGGTGTAAAGTGGCAGCACAGAAGTAAACAGTACTGCGTTTCACAAAAAAATATGTCAGAGAAGTTCAACAGAGAAGACAAAAGAGGTTTAAACACTTTGAATGTACACCAGCTTATACCTGTTCATCTGTCCCAGCAGAAAAATATTTATCTGTCAGCATACGTAAAACTAGATCTACTGATTAACCTAAGTGACTTGTTTAACTGAGTATTCATACAGAATATGTAAAACTGGATCTACTGATTAACCTAAGTGATTTGTTTAACTGAGTATTCATACAGAATAGCATTATGTTTCTTCTTATAATAACAGGAGAAAATAACACATTTTAGATAAATATAAAAAATGTTCAGTCATGGTGCTTTTTGCAGAAACCCAATACTCAAAGAACATGTATACTGATATTCTCTTCACTTTCCTGTTAGATCCTATTGATGACCATGATTTTAGTAATTTCTTTAACAAAAAAGGATACTATGAATTACCACTAATACTCGGAATGACAATACACGGATCAGACCAGTGAATAAGATAACCAGTCTAAAAATGCATAGCAAGAGAGAAACACACTAAGAAAAGCTGTTACTAAGCTTTTGCCTTGCCAAAATTCCTGCCCCAGATGTATTAGTGCCAAAGATGTCAATAAAATAAAATAAGCAGGAATCAAGTCAGATGGACTCAGCTGACACAACTATATGGGGTTACTGGGCAAGAGGTTCAGGAATTTATGAACATGCAAGGAAAAGCTTCAAATGCTTTGGAAATGCAGGGGAAGAAACCCTGCGTTAAAAACAAAGTACCTAGGCGACTCTGTTGGTGCAGCCCTGCAGTCAGGCTTCTGAGAGCTTAAGGGAACAGGTGTTTTACCACCAACAGTTCAATAGTGTCTCATCTTTGCTTAAATGCCCAAATGGCAACACACATTTTTTACAGAAATGTATGATCAAGTAACACCAAGACCTCGACCTTTCTCACCACTAATACAGCAATTGTTACAGAAAACAAAAGGATGTGAAGCATCCCATTTTGACAAGTTCTCACCAGGAAGGGTGCAAAATGAGTGAGTTGCTTTAGTATCCCGGAACAGTATAACTTAGTGGCTTCCTTATTTTGGGGGGCTAACCCCCCTGTATTTGCATAAGAGAGCATATTTAACTCACTTTCTAATATTATCCACAATATTCTTTTTTAACAGATATAATAAACATCCTTAATGTGTCTGTCTATGGAATGGTTCCAGTACTCAGATGCAAATGTTGTAGACAGTAATTGATGTACACAGTTTGGATTATATGGTTATGATATCCTAATAGAAATTTGGCTGTCTGCCTATGGGAATTCAATATCAGCTTCCTAGTTTATAGCATCAGAAACAGTCCTTTACAATATTATAGCCACATTTCTCAACCCATTGCCTATAGATTATATCCTAATGTCTGATTTTCACAGAAATCCATAATAATAAACAATCAAAATCCCTAAACCCCAGAGTGCTCAGAAACAAAATTCAGAATGAAAAGGCAAGCATTTTTACATCTGATATGATTTCTCTTGCAATTCATTCATCAAACATCTGCAACAAGCTGCCAGAATGTGTCCATTAGTGAGATTTCTATAGCATTCACTAGCTTAATGCTCACTGATAGAATAATGCAGAAGTTTTACCTCTAATGTTTTCTGCTCCATTTGAGACATCCACTTTAAAGTGAGATTTGGCCTGCATGTGTCTTCATGTCTTAGAATATGTAATTTATGCAAATATATCAGAATACATAATAGAGAAGACAAAAAACCCCCATCCTTTATGTATTTACACATTATGGGTCACATTCAGCACTGATTTAAGAAGATAAAAAAGTAGTTTGGAGTCATCATGCAACATGGATCAGTTTGGTTTACATTAAATACAGAAAATTAAGGTACCTTACACTGCAAACTTGCCATATACTTGCTGACAAATTAAAATCTTTTCTGGGATCCAGCTCAAAACCTTCATGCAAATTTCATATTTCATTCAGCCTTTTATCTATATCACAATAGCAAGGAAATATGCACTGCAACTCCACTACAGGGACAGATCTTCTTACTAATTCTGTTTCACATCAAAATTTCTGTAAATGTTTCAATGTTCATGCCAGCAACATAATTGAAAAAGTATTTATTTCAGTCCTTAAGCAATTATAAATGATATGTAATAGAAGCAAAGTACAAATTCTAAAAGGTTTCAAAGATTTTTCTAATTTATATTTGTGATAATTTATATATGTGATAACTGTACATAAACAAAACAGGAATCAAAAGATGGTACTGTGAAAAGAGTTACTGCCTAAACAAACTGAAACAAATTGCACAAGTTTTATTGTCTCAACCTGATGATCTCATTATATATTTAGGGATAGTACTTTTATTCAGTATCCCAAGAGTAGGTTGGCTTTTGGCCCAGCTAGTAAAATAAGCAAGTGCTGCATCAGGAAACGACCACCCTGCATGGTTTTGCGAACTGCTGCACCCAGAAGACTGACATGAGCAAGTCACAGCAACTTAAGTGATTTTTTATTTTGGTTTTTGAAAAGAAGCCAGTGCTACTGATGAAGGCTGCTTGTCTAACAACTTCTAGTATAATTACAAAAAATTTTAGTGCAATGAGCTCAAAAGCTAAAATCCAAATTCTTCTTAATTATTATTTTCAGAATCACTTTACTTTGTCTTCTATTTGTCCTAGCTCTTCTGCAGCTCAGCTTATTCTACTGCTTCCTACAATTTTTTCCTTGCATCTCAAACATTTTTCTTAGTAATACTTCTTAAGTTTCTTTGTTTCAACAGTTTCTCCCCCTTCCAAGACATGAAGAAATTAGTTTGCTTGTTGAAATTGCAAGACTAGAGAAGAAAAAAATACAGTTAAAGGAAAAGATTGTGACAGAAATCTGAAGGGACAAATCAGCCTAAATAATCTATTTGCAAAAGAAAGCAGATCTTGACTTCTTTTCTCCTTATTCATTTTCACATGTAAAACTGTGAAAACAGGATCTAAATCACTACAAAGCCAGATAAGAAAGCAGAAAATAATGTCTTAAAAATACATCTTTGATTTATGCTCCTTTTCTCTGTATTTTGATATAATCATAACTAGAGTGGTCCTGATCTGACTTTTGGGTTGTTTTTTTTCCAGAACAAAAGTATAAATAATTTAAGACAATACAATTCTGTTTACATGGGAAAGTGTAGGAAGGTTCAACATTAGGTAGGTCCAGTGGTTTGATAATGAGAATTTTACTATATTACTTTACCATGTCTTTGGTCTATAAAAGAAGACACCACTGCGTAGCATTATACTCTTTGTATAGGGAATAAAGTTGAATCACTGATATAATCTAATGCCTTATCTCAAGTCCCCGAAAGATTAAGAGCACAGAAGCCATCTGTAAGACTGGGACTTGCCTCACAACTCTTACACAGTCTGCTAGATTTATGTTTCAGGTTCAGAACAAGATGGAAAAGAAACCCAAAGGAACACATTCAGAGAAATCTTGCTTTAACCCTACCACTATTTTTGGATGTTCTCTCTTTGTACAGCATTAAGGGTGGTATTGTACAGTCCCATTATACAACAGATGCTAAATGCAAAGTAAAATAGTCAGTTGTAAATGATTGATGATCCTCTTTACAATTTCAAAATAAGCCCTGATTATTTATATAGTTTTGGACACTGGTTGAAAGCATTATACTAAACCTAAACAATTGATCCATTTTTCAATGGCTTTTGTGTGTAATGTATTATGTATGTTTTTACATTCTTCTGTGTAAAAGGCCCTAGTGTACAAGAAATGTTTAGAGTTTTGAGTGCTCCACCCAGTCCATATGGTAGGTTTGCTCAGTGTGTAAGACCTACCTTTTTCCACCAGGTCCATATGGCAGGCTTAAGCTAGCCAGGGCCTCTATCCTCCACAGGGGCCATATGGCAAAGATTGCTCCGTGAACACTCATTTACGTTCTATTAATATTTCACATGTCTCTAGCACATAGACATACATGCAGACATATATGAACTGATCAGATTGAGTAGAAAACAGTTGGCTCCTGAAACTACCCACATAACCAATAGACCTATGACTGTATGATACGAGATGTGGAATCTGTTCCTTCAGTTTTATTAGAAAACTGAGAAGTAATATGTAAAACTGACAAAATTATTTGATAAACTCATCTAATGGTTTAAAATATTTTGACATATTATTATTTAATTATGCTAACAAACTGGTACACATTAATACTGATATTAGTTTCTAACATTTCTAACATTACAGTACAAGAATGGAACCAAATCCCTTGAATTCACCCACTAACAAAGGATGCATAGTATAGATACTGAAAATATTTGTTTAAAGATTCAGCTCTGTGCTGTCCTACTAATAGCAGGTTTTGAGCAGCAAGCGCTCAATTACTGTATAGAAACAAACTGGCAATAAACCAGGGAAAAAATAATTTAATAGAGACAGTAAACTACATGCAGAAAGATAACAATCTATAAGTGACACGTAAATAAGTTTGCAGGCACAAAACCTCTACCCTTAGTACTGGAGTAAAAGGAAAAGAGTATGGTCTGAGAGCCATAGTATCTTCTTTCTACTGGCTGCACATTTCCTGAACCAGTAGAAGCAGATACCACAACATGAGTAAAACAGTTGCATTGGGTTGGATGACTAAGGACACAGATTTAAAATCAAATGAAAAAAATGTAAGACGGCAACTCTAAATTGTAATCCGTATTCTCAAAGTAATTACTCTAAAATTGATACATTGTTATAACGTTTACAACTCAATCCAAAGCTTTCCTGCAATTCTGAAGTAATTTAGGAACCCTCAGCATCTTATTTATACAGGAAAGATGGAAGCAATTTGTAACATGTTTATGAAAGTTTTATTGTACCTACAATCTGATTTAAGAAATGGAACAATATTCCCCAGTAGTAGAAATTTTACAAACTACTTTTACTGACTTGAAAGTCAGAACATTAGGAAATATAAAAATTATAATATATTGTTTTTATTCACAGGATTTATAGCGCTTTCATCTGGTTTCCTCTTGCTTCAGTTCATGTAAATAACCCCAATGTTGTCACATGAATATTCAAATATCGCAAAGAACTATCAGTGTTGAAAATAAATATCATAAAGAATTCAGAGCAAGTATGCATGTACATGCTCTCACAGTTTATTTTTGCATATAGCATTTATGTTTTCCTCTGCAAACAATCAATAAAACATGGAAGAGTTTTCCACAAGGAACTGATCTTCTCATTTCAAAGGAGCCAAATAACAATAAGCATTTTAAGAAACTATCAGTATTTTATTAAAGATTTAAAAAGGCTAACTACTATGCTCATGCCTCTTCCTCCCATCTTCCTGCTTTTGATCATTGCCAAACACAGCTAAATCAACGGGAGAGAAAAAAAAAGATTTATCCATTTCAGAGGTTAAGAAATATGACCACAAACTCTTTGACTCTATCACTGTAGGAAAGGCACAGTATAAAGCTTTAATATTCATTTATCCCCTTTGTTTCAGTTCTTTTCTGATACAGTCTCTCTATATATTACCTTTTGCATGTTCTGCTTCTGTTTCCAATTTGCAGTGTTTAGGTACAAACTTTAAATTCTGAAGGATTTGTCTATCCACATAATTGTTCATAAAAGTACATGTGCAGATTCCACTTTGTGATTGGTAGGGTTTATGGAGTGCCTAAAAGGGTAGAATTCCTCTGTCTAGGTTATCCAGTCTGCCATGTAAGCAATACTCTATAAACAAGGGCCTAAATTCTCCATACAACAAAGAGAAGGCATGTATCTATCAGATGCAGCTGTTAGGCAGTGCCTAAACTTTAGCAGCAAGATTGTCCATCTCGAGGCTTTCAGGTGCACTTTCCTCATTTCATGAATCATGCAAAGAACTAAGAGGACTATTTGAGAAGCCTATGTTTCAACAGTATAGATCCCACTATATAGTTTGGTATGCAATAAAGGGGAAGATACCTTTATAGATAGATAGATAGATAGATCAATCAAAGATTTATTTGTTTCATAAAATTTAGAGATGGAGAATCTAGTCATAACTAAAATTATTAGTATACTCTCAAGATCCTTGTCATGTTAGCATAGCCCACAATTTCAAACACATTCTTATAAAAGCGTTATTTTATGCTTTGTACTTTCACACTGAGTCAGCTTTCTCTTTTGAGAGAACATGCAAAATTAATTGAGCATCTCAATTAAATTCTTAATACATATACATATAAACTAAGAAAAGCTATGAACCTGACTTCATAAATACAATTTGGTGGGATTTTGTTTAAGTTTAGATGTATAGATTTGTATTTGAAAACCTCTGAAGGTTACAGGGTGAAACCTTCCAACAATATCTCCAAGTCTTCAGGGACCAAATCCCATTATGTGGAGTTCAGTGAAGAGGGTAAACACTACCATAAAGAAATACAAATTGCACATATTTCCCATTTAGCCAGTGTCACAAAAGTTCACCATTTAGAATTCTAACCAGTTAGGACTTATTCTTGGAGGTCAAGTACCTTGTGAACCTTGTCATCTCACTGATGACATCATATCCCATCCATCAATTCTTTCAGGAGCACACTTGCCATCTGCTCAGCATGCTATAATAACTTATTAGACATATTCACAGGGTAACAATCTGTACAATGACACTGTTATCTTAATGCTGGCACATAGAGAGATAGCAGCCATCGTTCCCCTGTCACAGCACAATTATTCCACCTTCCAACTCTAAAAGAGAAGTTACTTGGATATTTTAACTTATTAAATCACACAGCAACAACTGGATGTATATTTTCGGCTGTGTGGTGTTTTTGACTGGGCACTGACAAATTAAGGCTACACAAACTATCAAGTTCAGTTTGATATAACTACTTTGCACCCTGAAAGCTTCTGCGGTCATGCTCACTCTTCAGAGTGCAAAAGAAATAAAAATATCCGTACGATACAATCATGTGCATACAAACAGCACCGAAATCCAACTTAATCTTTGAAAACATATTATCTTTCTAGAAATAATATTTCTTATTTTTTATCTACCTGTCTTAAACATCTGCTCTTTCTAACAGCAATTGCTAGGTAGAAATAAAATATGCAGCCAAAGTGCTGATATTAAACCTTAACACTTTTTGAAATCTAAAAGCAGTGTGAAATTTCATAGATGCCTATATATATTTCTGCAGCTTTCGTAAAGCATGTTAATACTGAGCATGCTTAGCACAGCTGTTGTCACAGCACTTATGACTTAATAGAAGTCCACTATAAATCTCCCTTGACCTCAAAATATATTTTCAGAAAAAGGGCAATATTTATTTTGCATTACACAGAATTCATCCTCTGTTCCTTCCTTTGGCTCGTCATTTATTCCAGCTTACACTGTGATCAACATTGTACTAAAATAAAGTCAAGTACAACAGCCGCTCTCTGCCCATCAAAACTCACAGACGTCTGCCAAGCACTTGTAACAGCTGGTGTTACATTAATTAGTTTAAACTATTTATTTCATCCATCTCCAGAGCAGATTGAGCAAAAACATTAGAGATTATTCTAGCATCTGTAAGTGCCCTGCAAACATTAACCAACCAAAGTTAAAATATTAGTCATTAACTTATAGTATATGTAAGACTCTATACATTTGTTGTAAATAAAAGAAAGAAAATTATGCAGTATAGCATAGCTCTAGGAAGTTTTCTTTGATTGCCTTTTTAAA
The DNA here is from genome assembly GCF_000695815.1 of Acanthisitta chloris. Classification (NCBI taxonomy): domain Eukaryota; kingdom Metazoa; phylum Chordata; class Aves; order Passeriformes; family Acanthisittidae; genus Acanthisitta; species Acanthisitta chloris. The sequence continues at coordinate 67,664 of NW_008687933.1, forward strand.
AATCTGAGTTTAAACTTTTGTAAGACTTTGTGCCTATAAAGTTTCTATCAAAAAAAATTATTACTAGAAAGCTATTATAATTCCTGGCAGCATGGACCATTAAGCAATATATGACAGGGACTGGGTGACTCAGTGGATTAGTCAGAGGTTTTATGTCCACTGTTGGAATCCAGCCCTAAATACGGTGATCAAAACAGTGTTATCAAACGGTTGTAAAAATCTCAATTAAAATCACTCCTATAGCATCTACTAAGTTTTTAGTGGACAACATAATAGATCTTTCACTATTGACAGAGTTCTCACAACCACCTTTTTTCTTTTAATAGGCTGAGAATGGATGCTGGCAAAAGAATGTTGATTATAAGAGGTCCTAATGCCACATTCCCTATTGAAATGGCTCAGAAACAGGAGCCAACGCAAAGATGGCAGGAGTAGGCTCACAGCCACTGTCTGTGGGCTCGCCTCCATCAAAAAAAAAAAAAAGCTTCCAACCTTGCTCAATGAAATACTTAATGTGAGAATACTTATTTTTAATGCCTAGGGCTCAGAAAAGAAATCAAAGTCCTGTGCAAACGCTTAGGGGTAACTCCTTCCTCAAAGAATTTGTCTGTAAATAAGCACAGAGGGAAACAGAGGCATAGAGTTGTGAAGTGCTTTGCCCAAAGCCACACAACAGGTTATTGGCAAAGCCTGAAACACAATCAAAATCTCCTGACTCTCACCTAGTTCAGGAACGTTGCTTCACGAGATTTCCCAAATTGCATCAAAACAGCTCACTTGAAGAATAAAAAAGCAGGCTCATCCATATATGAAGTTTAATAGAACTGTAACTCTTATACAGCAATGTCCTCAAGTCTGATGAGATTATTTTTTTTCAGCATTATACCATAGAAATGTATATTGCAATAATAATTTTTTAAAATGTAGGGACTGAAATTGCATGCTAGCTACAAAAATAATCTATTTTATAAGTTTAGAAAGCTATACCTACCCCCAAAATATTTGCATTTGCAAACAAAATTAATTAACAGATTCAGCTCACTATCTGAAAAGTAAAGTGAGAAAGCAATGTGACATTTACATTTAGATGCAACACAGATCCTGATCCTGTGGTATTCCAGTTCTTTAAATCTCTGACTGACTTGTTATGGCTTGCTATGGCCATGTCAAAATCACTGTCAGAGATGGAAACTGAAGAAAAAACTTCCAGCTATTTTCACTTTTCAACCCTGTCCTATCTGCACTTAACAAGATTTTTCTTCTCTTTGCTTCATTCATGTTACATCTCTTTTTCTCTCTTTGCATATGTGCATGCGAATATATATGTATGTGTATGCATGCATATGTGTATCTATGCATATATTCAAGACACCGTAATTTTTTTCCACCCACTGCACAGTGATTTCTCTTACTTAGTCCACCAGCCAAAAAGGCAGGTGCATAGTTAATGCCAAACTTGCCCCATGCAAGTGGAAGTGCCAAAGCATATATAAGAATGGCTTCCTCAAACAATACTAATAGCTCTTTTTCATGCTCACTCTTTATTGGCCTCGACAGATAGCAAGAGACAGACACTCTTTTCTATTCTTAGGTTCTCAGAATTTATAACATGCTACATCTGCCACATATCTGTTGAGTTACATGGGTACTGCTATTCGATTATCCATTTTAATTTTTATTTTTAGTACAAGGACCATTGTTGAAATAACTTGTTGGACAGCCTGTTCTTAAAAGACAAAGCTCCACAACACAAAATTTCTGCCTAGATGAGACAGTGTTCTCACTTAAATCCCCTCTCAGAAACAATGATATACCCCAGTTCATCCTACTTCTAAAATATAATCTAAAAAAGTATACTGAATCTTGCCACAGAATAAGGAACATTTGATTGTTCGACTAATGCCCTATAAATGATTCAATTTAAAAACCCATTTTAACTAGGGTTCTTAACTAATACTGACCACCAGGTTCTGTTTTCATTTACACCACAATTGAGGCATAAACAAAGGCAGCAGGGGCCCTCACAGAGATCTCAACTCCCCCTTCAAATTCAAGGAGTACATTTCATTATAAACTCTTTCTGTATAATGGATTTCCTGCTTTGTCATCTTTTTAGTTAGTATTCCAAGCTCAATTTTTATTTTCTAAATACAAATCCATTCAACAGAAAAATGTTAACATGCTTCCAGTTCAATATTCTGCTTTACCTCTTGCAGTGATCAGTTTAAGCATACAAAAGCTACTGGCCAATTTAAATGTTTTTTCCCTTTCTCTATTTCTTTTTCCTTGTAAAATTCCTCTTTATGCAATAGGAAAGTTAATTGCTAAACTTTGTTACAGAACCCTTTGTTCTTGCTGAAGTCACTTTGCTTGTCTCTCCTACTGTAAGGACACCAAATCCTAAAAGCTGGCAAGAATGCATATGTTTATTTCACCATTGCTCTGCAATTACTGAATGCCACTTAATTATAGCAACAGATGCTCGAGTGTAGGAACCAGAAAAATCAAACGCCTCATTTCCAGGTTATTTTTTTCCATTGCTTCTGCCAACAGCAGATGTGTGAGCCCCTTGTGCTCTGGCGTAAATACTTATCAAATCCTAACAGGTCACCTATGTCACAAACAACATTTCAGATGCAACTGTTTCACCTGATAATAGGCTCTGAAAATAAAACTGTGAGCTGTAAATACAATGTATTCGGAATGAAATGCCATAATGTGAAATTGCTTTTTCTCCAGCTACAACAGAAGTCCTTGACAGTTTTTGGCAGTGATAAATCACCCTCCCATTAATTGTCTCCTCTCTCATTGTGAGGTGAGCTGCTAAAAGGGGCAGTCAACAAAAATGACTTAAAGGACAAATTTTGGCAAAAAGACAATGAAGAAATCTGTCATTGCTAAGCCTCCAGTAAACTGTCATGAAACAATCAAAATATATGTAGCTGAAGTGTTTATGTCTTTGTTAGAAAGGTTATAGGATGATAAGTTTATAGTTAAAACAGGAAGCTCAGAAGGACCGAAGTTGCAGGCCCTTGAGTCACCATTTCTCCCCGTGTTCTTTAAAATTGTATGCAAATCCTATTAGGGCTTCAGTTTACACGATGTTTGCTGCTCTTACCGACCCTATTTTCTGACTTTTCTACCTTCTCACCCTAGACAACAGAAAGTCCCTGTGAAGGCATGGCACTGGTTATAGTAATTCTTGTACTCAGTTTAAATATCCTTCCTTTTCAGTGATTTAAGCCAGAGAAGAAGACACTTAGCACCTCACAGAAGCTGACCTTTCCTTCTAACCCCTTTATCTCCTGGTGTTAATCTGAGCAAGACATTCTCACTAAGAGGTTTCCATGCATTGAGAAGCAGCTTTTGCTTCATGTAGAAAAGGCGACATTGCCATCACCCATGCAGAGACCCGAGACTGAGGCATGTGAAACGGTGTCTGCTACCTTCTCCTCAGAAATGACACTCACTGTGACTCATGCCACCTAACCTGTCTCCGTTCTGCAAGCAATTCCTCCTAACTTCAACTCTTCTATAGACAGAACAAACCAGAAGCCTTAGGATTCTGCCCTGTAGGAGAAATTTCAAAATTTGGCAATAATTTAATTTGTTTCTAGCGCTGCAAGTGTGTAAAATGTAGGGAGATGGCTACCAGTCTTTACTGCCCTCGGGCTGCCTCCACCTGTATGGCATGCAGACGGCAGATGGTATGTTTAAGACCACAGGTTATCCTACGTGTAGGAGGGGCAGGTGATGCTTGTCAGATGCACACCTTCAGAAAAGACATTTTTCCTTTTAGAAACAACAAGGTGCTGTCATTTTATAATTAAGGTTGTTGGTTTTCTTCTATTATTTCATTTGATGAGACTGGGAACTGAAAGTATTCTGAGAATTAAAAAAAAAAATGTAAAAAAAAGGAAGAAATTTCTGTTTACCTGTCAGTAGATAGTTGGAAATTTACCATAAGCAAGGTTAGAAAATGATTTGTTACTAATATGCCTGTCAAGGGCAACGCCTGGAGTTTGGTTTTATATTTATGTTTGTAAGAAAATTACAATATAAATATAAATGAGTTGCATCAGGTATTTAAACTAGACTGGACAGGGCACTAGAAAATATATGTCGGGAACATTTCCCGCACCAGCAGGAAGATGAACTAGGTGACCTAGCATGTCTTTTCCACCACAGACTTCTAACATTTCTGTATTAACTGAGAATGATTAATACCAAATATCCCTTTATGCTATTACCCCTTTTCACTTTGCTGCATATTTGTATGCTTTCTAGGGGAGCTGATATCTTAGGAGAACAGCTATGGGGAAGTACTAAAGGGGATTCTTCATCCCAATGGCTGAGAACTGAGGAAGGTCACACAATAGCTTGTGTAGCCATAGCAGCTTTGTTGTCATGGCATGAGAATCCTTCGTCAGTTCTTCTGCTTTTACAAAGGAGCAGTCATCTAACATTGTGAGGTGTCTAATGTAAAGCCTGCTTTTTTGACATGGTTATCACAAGCTATTTTCTGTCCAGACATTTACACAGACCTTGTGTTATCTGTGATTTATCCACAATCCGTGTTCCTCAATTGTGCTTAAACATGGTTATAGTTGTAGTAAATCATGTGTTGAAACACACAACTAGAAGGAACCATATAGTTATCACGAGCACTGGAACATTAAACAATAATACTTCACTGAGCACCAGCATCATCAACAAGTTTCTATCAGTCTGATCCTGCAGCCCTAAGACAGGTATCTCCCCTTTCTCCTCTTCCATATAGAACTCTTTCAAGAGTCACTTAAAGGCCACATTATAGAATTTCTGCAGTCTGAGAATTATAACCAGCTCAAATTAAAAAAACCCCAAACCAATCAAACCAATTAAAGCAACAAAAAGAACCCAAGCCTCAACATTTACTTAGGAAGAATACACTGAATTTTGCCAGGAAATTGCACAGCTTGTCTTTCAAACTGATAAAACACAGTGAAAAACTCTATATGAACATTATATTAAAAACTAAGAATAATCCATAAACAGGTGGAATGCATTGCAGGAAACAAGGGCTGTCTTGTGAAAGAAAATGTAGACTAATCAGGAGAAAACTGAGAAATTTCAGAGAATCCTAGGTAAGCTCTAATCACGTGTGACTTAAATTTTGATAAATGTACTCTGTGTACATAAAACATCTCTTGAATGACAGAAAAGCAGAAGAAATAAAGTGATTGAAGTTTTTTGTTTTCCTTTTTTTTTGGTGATGAGCCAGTTTGAGAGCTTACTGTGAGCATATGGAGATAGCATATTTGCAAGTCCATCTCTAGAGGATTGCAAAAGGCCCTTAGCTTGTGAAAAACAGCAATGTTATTTTTTTTAACGTTCCCTATATTTAGAGATTAAATCGCTCACTGCACAAACCCATTTGGAACAGGCGAGAAGGTGAAAAGGATAATCAGTACAGTCACTGGTCCGTGTTTCCTAAACGCTTTTGAAAACATTACTGTGCGCAGGCATAAAATTAGCGGCAGGACCTTAAAAAGGCTGGCATTTAGCATGACTTTTTGGAAAGTGACACCCTCATTTTTTTCTTGTAGGATATCATTAAATTTCAATCGCCCTATGGCAGTGCCTTTCCATTAATAACCAATTCACAGTGTCACTTTGGCTCTCCTTTGAAATAATGAGCCTTTGCTTCGCTTTAATAAATTTAAACATATTCTCAAGGCCAGGGAAGATAGGAAACCGCAGATGGGCTGAGAAAAACACGATTCATAAATCCTTAACTGCCTGAGATCGTTGAGAGCAAAACAAAGTAACACTCGTAAAATATTAAACAATCCCAGCTGTATGAGTGAAGCTTCATTAACAAAAATGGACTATTTACTGCCTTCAACGGAGCCTGTGGGTGGAAAGATTCAGAGAAATCTTCTTTAGAAAAACACTGTCATCCTCATTTTGATTCTTTAAGCAACTGATGGCATGGTAGATACTTATTTTGCATGCCCATATGCAGAAACATTTTAGCAGAAAATTAATGATACTCTGATTACGTTAAATATCACAAATCATGCTTCATCATATAAGCAGGAGTGAAAGAAACCAGAGAAATTTCGCATTTTATCCTTGAAGAATCTGCATGCCAATAGAACTAAAACATGACAAACTTTATTTAAATCATAAGGGACTTCTCTAGCACTCTAAAGTAAACACAGCAATATGAATAATGGCAGAGAAATCTAAGTGATGCCACTGCTTATGCTAGGAAGGTTTGGCAATTTATTCTATGATGTGATACTTTTTCTTGCTTTAACATTTATTAACAGGCAGCTAATTTTGTTTATAAACCTATCTGGTACACAAAGGAGCAAATCCTTTTTTTCAGGCTTACTAAATTCCACCGGAGTTCTGCTCAGGTAAGGAAGTCAGGCTCTGACACATACTTTGGTTTTAAGCACACAAAGCTGGACCCTTAGACTCATGAAGAGGATTTTGTGCTGCCCAAATAACACACATGAACTCCCAATGAATTAACTGAACCAGTTGTGAAGACAGCTCTTGCCTCCCAGGTCTGCCCCTAACTCCACCAGCTCTTTGCACTGCCTCCATGTAGATCCTGACACTTCCTCTTCCTCACCATCTCTGAGGCACCAAGGAGCTTCCTTCCAGTTGCACAAGCTAAAACTTCTACACTTAACCCCAGGAACAGCAGCCCATTATATTTCCAAATCCCTTTTCAAGCTTTGTTGAGACTAAAATTATAACTAATAAGGTTTATTTAATAACAAAAAATTGGGAGATGAGAGAAACAGCCATAATGCTAACACAGAATTTTTGAAGTGTCTACAGCAAGAATAACCTTTCGTGGTATCACAGAGGGTTTTTTTAAGCCAAGAATTGCATACAAGTTTAAAGAATAGAGATCAGTGTCAGTTTACTAAATGCTAAGAACCTGAAAGCTCTATCTCTAAAGACAAGCTGACAATTGAGTGGACAGAATGTCAATACTTCTAAACATTTCAAGGGTAAAAATATTGCTTTTTACAATCTGTGTCATATTTAATGCAAGAAAAGAATTTGGTTTTTTTTTCTTTTGCTGGCTGTCAGCTTTTTTTTCCTTTTATCCCAGGGAAGGGCATAATTAGAGTATTTAACACAAATACATGTTGCATTTTTTTCCCTAAATAACAACAGTTTAAGCCTAAAGACAGATGTGAACATCACAATTTTTATATTTATAGTTGATAAACATTTAAAAAAAATCCAAACCTCCAACATTCAGTTTATTTATTTCAAGATGTTTCTCTCGTCTATGAGAACCATTATGTATATTTGCAAAACTGAAAATCATTTCTTAGCACTCAAGGGGGCATTTTGACCTCTGCAGAGGTATTTCTCTTTCCCATTTGAAAGGCTAGGAACGCACTTAGCCCTCACAGCTCCCACTACCTTCAGTGGAAACCCTGAATACTGCCCAGGACTTATCACCTTCTAATCATTAGAGCAGTCATTTCTGTGCTTAGTAGACCTTCACTGCAGCTGATTTGTATAATCAGGGTTAATCTATTCTGATTGCAAACATCCATACCGTAAAGTTTGAATGAATTCACACTGATGCTCACTCAGCACACGATACCCTCAAGACTTCCCTGGAAATATGCTGCAGGATTTTTGTTTGTTTCTGGGAGTGATTTGATCCAGCATAAGTAAAGATGCTGTACCCTTCCTTCCCTTGAATTTTGGAAGAACTTACTTGTTCTATCAAGTATGAGAAGGAAGGGGGTACAAAAAGCAGTGGTAAAGCATTAAAGCACTAGCAGCAGTGGAAAACCAGTGGCTCTAATACTGAGGTTACCTGTTTGCACAGAAGCAGCAATTAGGCTTTCGACAGTAACAAACAGACTCAGACTCCAAAAGCAAAACTGTATTTGCCCCAAAGGTTTTAAGTGTGGGTAGGAAAAGGGCTATAGGTGACATGTCATTTAACCCAATCCAGCAGATAAAGCATTCATACTTTTCTCTGCACACAAGATTTGCTAGCATTAGTTTTTGGCTTCTGCTTTCACAAAAAGAAAGAAAAAAATCTTATCCTATTAGAACTTTTAGGAACACTGCAAGACCCTTAAATTTCACAGTCACTTACAAATTAAAGACTAAATGTAAGCCAGTCAGGAATTCATTTTAATTTTAATTAATGAAAAGGGTGAAAGTTTCTCTTTAAGCATATATGAAAAAATTACATTTATGAACACACCTTGTATAATGCCCTATTCTCTCTACTGTTTTTCTTTGCTGTTCTTGTAGAATGACAACAGACTGAATGCTTCTCAATTTACAGTCTTGCAAACTAATATACAGAATGGCAGGAAATGCTTCCACAGATTTTTCCTATTGATGTGCTAGTCATGCAGGTGTCTTCTCCCAGAGTATGGTTTTATGTCTGCCCTATCTATCTAAGATTCCCCTATCAAGAATGCTTATCAACATAAGTTACTGTGGTATATATGATGTAGATACCTGTCTCCTCATTGCTAAACTGAATTCTCTAACTTAATTTCTCAAAAACAACTGAAGAGTCAAAGGTTAATGACTTTTGGCCACTATCAGTTTGGAGTAGGTTTGGACTGGCCACCTAGAAGTAAAAAAAAGTTCTCTATGCTCCATTACCAGTGCTTTGAACCATCCAGTCACATGGATTTTGATGTTTTGAGAGGGTGAAAAGAATGCAGTTTGGCATGAGAATACCACATTAATTCAGCAGTTAAATAGTTCTTTGAGAAGATTCACTGACAGAAAAAAGCATAGCTGTCTTTCTAAGTCCTCATCCTCTTTGGGCCTATACACATTTTCTGTGAAAAGTTGATTCTTTTCCTTCCTCTCTCCTTTTTACTTCTTTTTTTTTTTTTTTTTTTTCCCAAACAGCCTTTTATCATCTAACATGTGAAACAATTGTAATGTGAGGCATGTGAGCAGAGAGCCTTTGCCACTGGGCCCTCATAAATCTTGCCAGTTCCCAGTGAACAACACCAAATATTTGCAGCTGAGGAACATTTGGTCTGGCTTAAATTAACATATCTCAGCAGTCAGAAGTCATTAAGCTTTGCCAGTGATTTGAAACCATTTTTCCATTTCAAAAGCGACACTGGCTGTTACTTATTTTTCTGGATGAAGAAGGTGGTAAGGAACAAAAGCAATGAAATGAAAATGGGAGATACTAATGAAAAAAAATGATAAAAGGGCTTTGAACTGCCTTTGGTAGATTTGTTATTAAGACTCTTTTTAAATAGCAGAGCACTTATGTATAAGATCAAATAATAATTCAAGATGATACACATTAATTTCAGTGGCAAATTATGTGATTTAAAGGCTGTGAAAATGTATACTTATTTTCTTCCTTAATCCCTCGTGAATATAGGCACTATCAATTTTAAAAGCTGATGAAAGCTTTAAATGAAAAACAATAATCCAACCTTTTTCAATTAAAGGCTGGAAGTAGATTTAAGTACCAGAGTAAAGAAATGTGCTATTGTGCTTTTCAAAGATCACTTCTGATATGGTCTGTTCAGATGCTGAGGGCTGGAAAAACAGCTCCGATCTGAAAAAATCACTGTCCAAAAAAATTACAAGCAGACAAAAAAAGAAATTTATTTTAATGCAGGTAAAATGTGGGTTCAGAATATTCCAAACCTGTTACTTCTGTATTATTTACATGGCACATAATTCCCTTGTTCAGTTGGTAAATAAGTCATCATCTGAAAGATTATCCATGAGAGCTGCCTAAGGCCTGACTTGCCAGAAAAAAAAGCCCACTTCCCCATATCTGCAGCTATGCTTACTTGTCCACAATTATATAACTCTGTCAGAAATCATGTCAAAAATGTTTCATTACAAACTCTGAAACCTGTTTGCCAATTTATAAGAAGATAAATATTGCAGGAGATTTTGATATGTACACTGATTGCAATGCAGTTATGATTTCTGACTTACATGTGAATAGCTAAACTGAATATACTTATTCAAATGAATGGTAATTATAATTTTTCAGCCTCCAATTAATTTTGTTGATAAAGTTTTAATAGCCTTGAATGTTTAATACCCATGTTACATTGAGACGATATTGACTTACACTCAAAAGCATTCAAGTGTATGAAGCACTACTAAAGACAACCCTTCCCTGTCGAGATCTTCCTGAGATTTCCAAACTTTTTAAGGTCTCTGCAGCTTCAGTAAAATCAGTTTTGTGTGAAAAATGGATATTCTATTAGCCAAACTCAAAAGACAACATTTACTGCTAACTAGGGTATGAAAGGTTTCCAGGATAGCTACGTAATAAATTAATTTTCTAGGTGGGCTTTTCTTTCAGGGGATATACTACTACTACTACTACTACTACTACTACTACTACTACTACTACTACTACTACTACTACTACTACTACTACTACTACTACTACTACTACTACTACTACTACTACTACTACTACTACTACTACTACTACTACTACTACTACTACTAATAATAATAATAATATAAATATTTTGATTGTACAAATGGTCTGCTTTATCAATGATATGCAAACTCAATTCTATGACTCCTATACTTGACCAGAGAGCAAACCACAGCATATGGATCTCCAGGTATGAGGAACAAGACCAGAGGGTTTGCAAATATGAAAATTTTAGAGTAAATGTGCCATGTATTCTCAGATAAATGGTTGTGTTTTTCTTGTCCCACAAGAACACAACAAAATGAAGCAAGCATCTCATTTACTCACTGCTTCTATTCAGGTCATGTTATAGTTGAAAAACAGCAGAGGAAAATCTTTATTACGTTTTCTTTCATTGATTACTGATAACATTTGCTTACTGATTTACAAGATCAAAGGCGGTTGAGGTTGGAAGGACCCTCTGAAGCCCACCTAGTCCAGCCCAACACAAAACTGTCCAGTTGGGTTTTGAATGGCTCCTTAGACAGTCTCCGCCACCTCTCTTCACCACCCTCACAGTAAAATCCCTCATTCTGATGTAATCTCCTGCATGACCACTTCTTCCTGTCCTCTCACTATTCTGTTTCAGTAGCCATTCCACTATTCTCTGTGGATAGTCTAATCCATTTGACAATAAGCCGTGTCATCCTACACTGAAGAAACAGAACAGGTCTGTGAAGTTCCTTCACATTAAAAAAGGTTACCCTGTGTATAGAGGTGTATTTTTGTGGTCACAAGTTCTAAAACATTTTTCAAAACCTACATGCTAATCTCATGGGGAAAACCAAGCAAGACAATCCCTTAAAACATCAGGTTTGAAGGCAATAAAGAAGCTTGTGGAAGTCTGTTTCCTGCTCCATCCACTTCTACGTAACTCCACATGTTTAGACTGAACTAAACTGCAACAGATGCTATTTTGATGCTAGTTTGAAGTTGGAGACTGCGAATAAGCAATGCATCACATATACATCAAGATAAGGAAGAGAATATAAAACTAAAACTCTGAGTTGGGAATTGCATGTTGGAAGCACAAAGCAGGTCTAGAAGTCTATTAATCACATGCATAGATATTTTGCCAAAAATAGGGCTGCTTTCCAAGATCTGTTCTTCCAACATCTCCAAACCTGTCATTATGACTGCCTGGTGAGGCAGAGCTGATATGTGGGAGGACCCAATAAGGTGCTGAGCATCTTCCTCTAAATTTAATCCTAGTCTTCAGTATCTATTTACTTCACAAAGCTTTCCTTTTTATATCTTTTCTTCTAACAGAAAAAAACAACAAACCAAAACCAACCCACAAAAAACAACAGAAAGAAACTGCATAGAAATTAAAGAAAAACAAAGGTTACTTTGGCTTTCTGTTACTCTGTTCTGCATCAAGGAAACTGTGAAATCAATGAGAACAGAATCAGTCCCACTATTCACTAGAGAATTTTTCTCCAGGAACATAGCCCACCATCTGGCTAGGTATGGGCTACAAACTAGCTGTGGTAGTCAGAGGCTGTCCTGCAAAGCATGCTTTAATTGCTTAAGATGAGTATCTTTTTCCCCTCCCATGTCATATGGTGAGGTCAGGCTTTACAGGATGTTCGCTTACCTTTCACAGCTTACTGAGCAACAATATCCTGAATGCTGTATTTCATATAAAATCTATCCATGTTTGAGACTATGCATATAGAATGATTACATTCAGGCTGTTTAATTACATTTTTCAAACTCTAAACATGTCTCAACACTGTTGCATTAATGTATAAAACAGATCCTCATTCAGCAAGATTCAGACATATTTATATTTCTGGAGCTCAAATAAATATCAAGAACATAAGATACTCCTTGAGCCCTGTAGCTACAAAAAGTATTTCATGTGATTTATTATAGCTTAAGAATATATGTAATGATGAAAATAAGTCGAGAAGTAGAGGATATGACTTTTTTTATCCCTTTGGAGACATCATAGCTATAACTTATGGCAAGACCAGTCTACAGTGAATTGTGTGACTCTGTTATCAGCTGTGGGGTAAATAAAATAATACTCTATTTAATAGACCTGACAACAGCTATTTAATTTACATCATGAGATAAAGGCTACTTGTTTTAAAATGAGCTCAACAAAACAGAAATTGTGATTAGTTAATAACTAAACTGTTCAAGTTTGCAACAGTATATACAGAATTCATAAAATCTTTAGTTTTCATTTTAGATTTAGTGTTGTGTCAAGGGCTTTTAGCTTCTTTTTCAGGGAACTAAACAATATTGTTAGGTGAGTGGATTTTTTTCTCATTTTCCTTCCAAACAGAAGATGAGAAGAGAGATAGATACTGAATAATGGCAATAGTTAAGTTCAGACCTTACAAAATTGGTGCTAGCTAAACAGACAAAATCACCAACTGAACTTTAACTTTTGTAGTATCTTTGGAAATAAGCCATATTAGACAGATGTTCATGAGCACAGATCATGCTTACAGAGTGAAGACTTTTAAAATACACTTAAATGAATGTTATTTTTAAGGGAATTAAAGCACTGCACAATAGTAATTCAAATCAAGTAAAGGCTGCAGTTTAAAAATTCCTCGTGGAAGTATACAAGCAAATGTAACCCACTTAAACAGTCCCCTTCATTTTCCTGGATGTCAGCTATTTATAACAGTTACTTTGCCACTCAAACAATTTTGTGTCAACAGGAAATGAGTAAGACAATCTTTAATAAACACATAAAGAACTTCTCTACAGATAGCTGTTTAATTAGGAAAAGCAACTCATTGAGGCATAAAAAGAAAATGCCAGAACTTAGGTTCAGGAAAAAGGGCTTGGAAATCAGTTATGAATATATATGTTTTCATCTGTCCTGGCAATATAGGAGCTACCCATATTTTTCTAGCTTCTATTTAATGTCTGTAGCCATTATTATACTTGTGGAGCCATGTTTGTATTACTGAATAAGTTTAATGTTAAGAGTTATGAAGGTTTCACCTTGCTGTGCTGAGAAGGGAGTATAGATTAAGAGAAAACTTCAGAAGTGCAGAGAAAACCAGCCACAAAATTATTTTTCTACTTTCATTAGCTTCAGAATGTATCTGATGTGCAGGATAGAACATACTTGCTCTTCTATGATACACTGTAGTGAACAGAAAAGTACATAATGAAAGTAGACACTATTAAACAGACCTGTAATTCTTCTTGAAATTCTGTTTTTGTAATTCTGCTTTCAGAAAGAAAATGCTGGGAAGAAACCTAGCACTACCCATCCTGCAGTTCTACTAATAAAGTAATTCTCCTACATTTCTAACAACTTCATTGCAGTGGCTGCATTTCTTTCAAAAGTATGAGCTGCAAACAAAGTGGGAAAAAAAAATATAGCCCAAGTAACAGTAACTAAGAAGCTGAAAAACAGTTATAGAAAGAGTTCTTAAAATTACTCATGACATCAAATTTTTCTTTCAGATAGACTAAACAGGTCTTTTAACCATTCCTTCACTATACCTGACCAAAATGATATCAAAATATGTTATCTTTTTACTATTTATTACTTTTTGTATTTTAAAGGTATATGTTTGGCATATGTTTCCTTCAGTTGAAAATAGAAGTATTATTTTTATATATCAGAGAATCCATCTATGAAAAGATAGTAGGCAAACCTCTATTCTATTGCACATTTTTGCCTACAGAACTCTGTATTAAAATGGCTAATATATCCTTTACCCTTCATTTTTTCAGAACAGCTCTAATTTGGATATGGAAATTTTTCAAACTTAAATCAACAGCAGAAGAACTTGATTGAGTCTGTATTGAATTGTGTTCAATGTTAAGTCAGGTAGTCCACACATCTCATATTTCTAATTAAATTTTTATGCAGCACTTAAAAATACTGTAATATAATATTAACAGTTAATTTAATAATTAAAATCTTATTTTTCCAAAGGGACTTCATGGCTGATGTTTATATTATTTCTTCATCTGTATACTGCAAGTGAAAAAGCTGTATAGGGTATTTTTTACAAATATTATATATTTTGATGGGCCCACACACATACATACACACTCTTACACATACATACACACACGCACATACGAAAAGGTTGGCCAGGAAATTAGACATCTTATCTGTCAGCTTGCTAAATAAGGACCAATAACCTAGGTCTGCAGTACTCTGTGTGATAACTGCTTTTACAAAATGAAATTTTGACTTTTTCACAGCTTAGCTACAAGTAGACACTATCAGTAAAACTGCATTTCTGTGCAATATGATGGGAAGTAAAAGATTTCGACATCTGACAGGAGAAAATGAACAACTGATAAACAATCTTTGAAATGTTCTCTCACTGCAAGGCATGCTTTTGATGATGATTTACATTTTTATTATTGTTGACTTTCAGGATGGGGCTGATGGTTGGCTAAACATACAATAACTGAAAGAACAAACCACATAAAATGCAGACCAAATCAAAAAGAAAAACATGACTGGCGTGATCTGCTTTAAAAGCTTTTGTTCATTTTTCTTTCATTTAAGTAGTCAGTAAATGTAACTGGAATTCAGTTCATTGGAAAACATGAAAAAAATTATCATCGTAACTTTCCGATTCCAACATGTTAAATATTCCAATTCCTCATGCACTTTTCTCAGGCAAGAATTAAATTCTAATTCTCAGTCCAGTGCATAATGTAGGAACTAGTACTAACACTTATGCTCCTGCAGAGCCAACATTTGATGTTACATACTAATCTGGGATTGTAGCTGTGGGGAAAAACAGTGTATAACTTATGAAAGATAATCATGCTGAAACATCAATGAATACAAAAACTGTTATTGAAAAAGTGTGTACCTTTCTTGACAGTGAACTCATCAAAATTTTTTTGGTTTTGCAAGAAACAGAGGCAAAATTGTTTGTTAATTCAGTTAAAGTGTTCAGCTGAGTAAATTGGAGGAAACAAAAGCATAAGCAATGATTTGCTTTTGTTTTGCTGGTTTGAAGATGGTTCTTGAAAGGTTTGGGGTTTTTTGGACAATCAATTTTTTGTTTAAATTAATTATGATAGTTATCATTTTTACAGCAGTAACATAACTGCAAAATGAATGTTTTTAAGATTAAAAAATAATCAAAATCATTTTAGGTCAACCCAATGTTAATTTGACTCAATCCTCATTCCCCCTGTAAATTCCAATTAAAATTTTACGTAATTGTTTCCTACCTGTTACTATTTAGTGCACAAATTAAACTGAAAATTTCATTAGCCACCCAGCTTTATCTTTTAAATTGAATCAAGTAAATTAAATAAAATTGGTTATAAATGAACACACCCTCATCTTCAGTCTTTAGGATTTTAATTATAAAAATTTCATGTTAAATAATCCAAAACAGAAAAGAGGAACAAAAAAACCCCCAAAAGTTGTAGTAAAATTCTGTAATGCTACAATGACAGTGGAAATTCATAGGACAAAACTAAAAGGGGCTTTCTTTTCTGTAGATATCCGCAATTTAATACTGTTCATTGTACTTTTGCATATAATCTATGAATGTCATTCTTAATCATACCTATTTGTAAGCATTAAATACATGGGATCAAGTTGTATCTACTTATTTACTGTGTTACATCATTTTAATCAGTGCTCAGAAGCACTGACATAATTCAGCCCCTAGAAGCAAGGACAGTGCTACTAGAGTTTATCATACAAACTATTAGGATGATGGTCTAATATAGACTTGTATCGTAATTCCTGTTGGGATTGTTTATGCAGACACATGGTGTGCTGTTAGAAACTGATGCAGAAAAGGAAAAGGGAAGTAGCAGTGAAAGTGAAAAATATGATTTACTGGAGATTCTAGTTTTCCAATGGTGTTGCAGTATACAGACTTTACAGGTCAGTTAGAAAAAATTTCTTGTACGTCCAATAGATAAAATAGAATGCAATTTATTAATCTTTGCAAAGAGTTCAAGCCCCATAATTGTTCAAAACTAATATTGACTTTAAGCAAAAGAATTATCTCCATTCATTGTTTTTAAAAGTAAATAATTAATGTTACCCTGAGTTTTTCACCTCAAAAGTTACAATAGTTAAAGTAAAACAGCATTTCTAATGGAACAACAGGAAAGGTTTCTGTGACATTATTTCTGATGGAAAAATCAAAACATTAAGTTCAGAACCAATTTCTGTTTAGAAACAAGCAACCAAGCAACTCCATTATTCTGTTTCTCTGCAAATCTTCCTTTACATTTTACACACCCCCTCCCACTCCAGCTAATAGCTGAAACTGAAATCCTATTTGACTGACATTTTGCACAAATGCACGAAGTGCAACCTGAGGATAAGAACAGGCTAAGGACTTGCCAAAGATAAAGTGTAAAAACAAAAATTCCACAACTAAATGACCTTTAAGGCCCCTTCCAACCTTAACCATTCTATGATTCTATGATTAGTGTAAGTTTTGGTAGCAAAACTATTCGCTGGCTTCAGCAACTGTTTTCTAATGGGAAATAACTAGGCAGAAGAGAGTATCTGTAGTGCTAACGTGCAAGTATAATGAGGCAGGACTGTCTTAATGTGAAATGAATAAACAAATCCCAATCAGATGCTTTGCAAGCAATCCACTGAAAGTCTGGTAAATGTACTACAGTACATGGTTAGAAAACTTCAATTTAAAAGAAATCAAATTACTTGAAATCTTAAGTTGTAAAAACGAAAGGACTCTGCAGATTTGCGGTGTGTCTTAAATGCTTTTGATATTAAATGAAAGCAAGCAGAGATGGGGCTGCAACCTAAAGGTGACAGGATCACAGATAGGATTTTGCTGTAAATAAAATGTTCTGGTAATAAAGTCATGGCTCAGTATCCTTTCCTGAAACAAATATTATTCCCATGTATTTGGATGTCGCAGTGCTAAACAAAAGGGCTGCAATTTGATCTCTGACCATGCCGCAAAGCAAGGTTTTCTTGTGTCCACATTATTTAGTGCTAGTACTTTCTAGAGCAGATGTGTTGTGGAGGGAGCTAATTGTAGCAGTCAAAACACAGCCAGGCTAAAAGCTAACAATTAAGCAGTCTGGACAATCAAGGATTCAGTGCTTAAGCTCACTCCCTAGATCTCTTTTATTTAGCAGAATTTATGGCCTGTTACATTGAGGCTTTGCTATGTAACAAAGGAGAAACGTGCCTTGAAAATGCAGCTAAAAAGTCATTGAAGTTGTATTTTTATGAGTTCATACAATGGAAAATGGACATGCTTTCACTCTCCCACAATACTGACTGCTACAAACAGAACATATGTAGCTGTTTTGTTTGAACTGCAAAAATTGCATGCAGATGAAAATGTAATTTTTCACTCAGAAAAGGTCTGTATTTGAGTAGATCTTTGTTGAACAAAATTGTAAATCCCTTTTTTCCCCTAATAACAGGTAAAAAAGTGTCAGATGCAAATCCTCATGTCAGGAGAACCAGAAGGCAGATACTCTGGACAGAGGGGAGAAAACACTTCTGCATAATCTAAATTGAGTATTTAATAATCTAAATTCAGTATGAATAGGGTGGGCTAAACTTACAGTGTAGAGCTAAATATTTTCCTAAAAATTCTTCACATAGAAGAGATATGTGGGAGGCTGCTTCTAACCAGAACTATAATCTAAAATAAATCTCTTTAAACAAACCTTTGCTATACAAGTTTACTTTTTTTAAGTCCTCCATTTGGAGAGTACTAAATCTTAGATCTTGATTTAAATCATTGGTTGCAGGAAGTTTGACTCCTGTTTGTTGAGGGAAAACATGCTTAACTACATTGGCCAACTGAATTTTTAAATTCATATGTATGTCCTTAAGCTGACCCAATATGTGATTGGTCACTGCTGACTTTCATAGGTATCACCTAGTAAGATGACCAGTAATATATACCTTTCTACCACAAGGCATATACTGTAAGCTTCTGCAGTGCATTCAGAACTTTTCTGTTCTCGGAGATACCCATTATTTCAGTAGTCATTTTCTGAGTGTTGAACTCGTTAGAAATAGGGTCAGCATAAAAAATATGTGGGAAAATAATTGTCCCATATTATTTGCAAAATGACTCATAATACAGTGCTCCTTTCCTAACAAAAAAAGTTAAAGTAGTAAAACGCAGCTTTGGCAAAATAAATATCTACTTGTCCTAGGTTACCAAGTGCTGAAATGTTGCTAGTACTAGTGATAACTTTAACAGTTGTTTAAGGCATTTTAGATCTGTCTGCAGGGCTCCAGTGGTGAGTCTTTTCTTCTGCATACAACACATACATTACATTGCCAATCTCCCTTTTGTCTCACTGCCAAAGTCATGGTCAAGAAACCGACTGAGTTTTTCAACTTTTGTTAATCTAGGGTGTCTGGAGTTTTTCAGGAATGTAGGAGATTCTAGGTGCCTAGTAAAAAGCAAGTTATTTGTGTAACAGTGGGCAACAGTATCAAGTGTTCTGCACCTGTTTTACACTCCAGCACTGTAATTTCTGCAAAGTAAACAGGAGATCTCAGGGTCAGATTACAAATTCTAGTAGGCTGTTTGCTAGATTGCCGCTTTGTTTAACCTTTACACTTTCATTTAGAAAGGAGAAAGTATCATTGTCACACCAAGAGGGCAGTTAAAGAGTTTTAATTAACTGTGGAGGTAATTAGACCTCCCAGTTTAACAATTATCAGACAATTCTTTTCTCCTGTAAGTCCTTTAAAGTTGCAGAGCTCTTTATGAGGAATAAAATCAATTTCATAAATACTTTGCTAAAAAATGGATAAAAAAACTACACACAAAGAAAAGCTGATTCCACTATGGAATTATCTATTTCCTTTTTCTAATTTAATAGCAAGTCAAAATCTATCAGCTTCTCATCCACCATTCCCTGCCAAAGTCCAATTCTAATCCAATTGCTCCTTTTATTAACCTCTCCCTTCCCTTCAGTCTCCTGAGCCTCTGCTCTGTTTGGCCCATTGTTTTATTCACATATATCACAAAGGTGAAAGAAAAACATCTCTCTCTTTCTTTCCAATAAAGTTTGCTGTTTACAATTATTATTTGAAATCTTTGATCCAGCTCTCTCTCTCCCCCTGTGGAAGGCAAGATCCCTTGTCATGAGGGACATTGCTCATTGGTTCTGATTCTCAACTTCATTTTTCAAGATGTAGATATACTTCAAAAAGCAAGTAATAGCGACCTCATCCCCAGAGTCAAGGAAGAAATCTACAGCATTAACTGCACCGAACACAAAGCATAATTATAAATGTATATATATTAATATACACATATATATATACTCACAAGTAGGTCCTTTAAAACAGTAAAATGGAAAATAATACTGAGCTGTATTAAATAGTTTTTCTTAAGGAAAAATAAAAAAAAGTAGGTAGCTTCTTTTGCTGGCATGAATCATTACATCTTCACCTAAGTTAAATGCACAACAGGTGTGGGCCCTGGGCATATCTCATGTCCTTCTGCTAAAACCTAGTTCCCATACACCTACATTCCAATACACAGCCTCTGCCTGTTACAGTAACTGTGCATTTGTAGCCATATAAAACTACATTTTACTCTTAACACCCTCTATATCCCAAATTTTAAGAAAATTACTAAGTACACTTCTCACTAGTACAGAATCAGATGCTACAGATGAAGATGTGACTCGAACAGGTCACAAAAACACTGACAGAGGGGTGACAACAGATTGGAGAGCTGAGCCCCAGGTCCATACATGCAATATGTGTTTCTTTCTTCCAAAAAAATTTTATAACATTTAATCATTACAAAATTACAAAATTTTACATAGTATGAACCCATGCTGATTATACCTCTACTCACTTAGGAAAAGAAGAGAATTCAGCTTGTTGGTGACAAATAAATTATCATGCTTTAAATTTTACTTGGAAGCTGATAGGATAACACACACAAAAAAAGGACAATATTTCAAGAAATGCAGGAGGAAGCTAGAAAACTTATAAAGCTGAAGAGGCTGAAATGATGACAGGATACAGAAAAGAACATCATTTGGCCAGAAGGAGTATTTTCTCTTTCGGTTGAATTACTGTGTGAAATAAAAATTAATACACAAGACCAACATCTAACATCATATGAGCAGTCTGAGGTGCTATCATAAACCTCTTGAGATTGGTTCTCATTATTTTAAACCCCCCCAAACCATAGTGTAGTTACAACCCTTGTGAATTCTCAGTTGCTTATCATTTGTTCTACACATAATAAATCCTTATATGTAATATGCATCATATAATGGAGTAGTAAATATTTCCAATTAGCTTTAGTGTCACAGTCCTCAAAAACTGATGCATTTATGTTAATATAAAAGCATACATGGAACATTTTATCATGCATTAGAGATTTTAATCAGGTAATCTGCACAGCATCTGGAAACCTAAGCAGAGGCAAAGTCTGCTATAACAAAGGCACTGTAACAGTTCACCTTCAGTGAAGAACAATAATGCATTATTAAATTCACTTTCCTGCTCAGTGGTTACACTTAGCTGACCACAGCAAATTTGCTCTCTGCCTGGTCTTCACAAGTTGGCAGAAAAATAGATTCTGTCACATTTAACGGGTTCTGAAAATGACAGGATGCCTCTCTTGGTTTAACTATAAACCATAATCTTTCAGAAGTAAATATAATTACAAATGCCTTTTGTCACGTAGTTCTTAGGAAGGATATTATATGTGCGTTATTAGAGTAGTAGATCTCGCTATGTACTTGAATATCATTAGAAGACAGAATTGATATTGCACAACAGCAACTTCAAAAAAAGAATCAGATTTCTATTTTTCTTTGATCCTAAATGACATCATAATTCTTAGAAAACAAAGATACAGACATCAAACTCCTTGAGTATGGTCAAGCTGTTATCAAGAGATATTACCCCTTAAATGAACATCAAAGAGAAACCTACATTCTCTTTTGTCCAAAATACTGTTTTAATCTTATTCTACATCTATTAGTAATTTGCTTTGTTTTACAAACATTTGACTGAAGGAAGCTTTAAGAAAACTGTCTTAGACTCAGGATTCAGTGATGAAGAACTATTGATTAGGAATTTAATTAGCAAAAGTCAGCATAGTTGTATACAAAACCTGATCCTTTTTGTTTCTAAGGAGTTTTGTCAAGCTGCAATCAGGATAACGATCTGCTCCACATGATGATACTTTCAGGTAGAAGTCTTCAACAGTGTGCACCACTTTAGTCCTGCTGAAAAAAAAAATTTAGGTCTAAGATCTTGTGTAGGTAACTAGTTTAGCAATTACAAGAAACAATTTTTCTCCTGTAAACCCTGCAATTCAGCTAGTTCTCTTAGAAATAGCTCTAAATTGGGAAGTATGAGCACTCACTGAAAGATAAGACGTGCGATCTGGGATCTGTTTATATCTTTTTATTACTTGCTTAGGTCTAAAAAAAATAAGTCCTCAAAATAAGATCTTGTGTAGGTAACTAGTTTAGCAATTACAAGAAACAATTTTTCTCCTGTAAACCCTGCAATTCAGCTAGTTCTCTTAGAAATAGCTCTAAATTGGGAAGTATGAGCACTCACTGAAAGATAAGACGTGCGATCTGGGATCTGTTTATATCTTTTTATTACTTGCTTAGGTCTAAAAAAAATAAGTCCTCAAAAGTAACTTAGGTTTTACAATGACACTGGACTCAAAACTCATAGGGAACTTAACATAGCCATTGTCCACCTAAGTGGAATTACCACCTTATGCTAGGTAGTCTGTCCATAACATTGGGTGCCTAGACTGAAAACTCTGTAAACTGAGATGGGATCTAAAATGGCATGAAAGGTTTGTAGCTTAACTCCATCCTTTCTGAGAATAGCAGCAACACATTTTGAAGAGGAATACAGCCGAAGCTTTCCTGGACACTCAATAAATACTTCTGGGAGTCCTGATTACTCTCTAGCAGAGAGGTACTTGAGTTCTTTTAAATGATTAAACAGAAGTTCATAGAATCATAGAATGGTTTGGATTGGAAGGGCCTCTCAAAAGATCATGTAGTCCAATCCCCTGCCAAGGAATAAACACTTCCAGGAGTGGGATATCCATAACTTCTCTGGACAATCTCTTCGACCTTTTCTCATAGGAGAGGTGCTCCAGCTCTCTATTTTTGTGGCATTCCTCTGGACCAATGATCTTTGAGGTCTCTTCTACCAGGTTGATTCTATGTTTATATGACCTTCTCTAATAGGTCCGTGTCCTCCCTGTGTTGGGGACACCAGAGCTGGATGTACTACCCAAAGTGGTGTCCCACCAGAACAGAGTGGAGGGGGACAATCAGCTGGTCACACTTCTGTGTCCTCACAGGTGGACAGGAGAGACAGTGATGATATTTCCAGTTATCTATAAAACTACCTTGAGATGTAGCAGAAGTTTCTTCTCCTTCTTCCCTCTAAGGAAATTTGGTCACAATTAGCTAATTCAGGAATGCATTTTAGTAATTTCCACTTCTTTGTAAAGAAAATCCAGGTTAAAACTGGATTTAACTTTTTGTTAAATCCATTCCCCTGATTGGTTTCTCTGCCAAGAACAAAGTAATGTAAAAATTAACATGACCCTACTGCTTGCTTACCTGGACACCCTCCAAAACACATGGAGTCCTAAGTTCAAACCACTGTTCATTACTTATCTACATCAAAATATGCAGTACACCAGGGACTGGACTTCAGCTGTTCCAAAATTATATCCTAACCACCATGTTTATGGTCCCTTTGGCCATTTACACAGCCATACTACAAAGAGAGTGTGGGATTAAGGTTGT